>NW_006922173.1:487146-508609 GCF_000298275.1 Orycteropus afer afer
TATATATATATATATAGGGATATTCTTAAAGAACTAAGAGTTGTAGTTAGTTGATATTTTAGGTAGATTCATATTACTCAAAGTGTGACCCATATTCCCAATGACAGCATCACCTGGGAGTGCTTTAAAAATGATGCTATTGACCCCATAATAGAACTACTGACTCAATACCCGACATTCGTTAAGAACCCCAGATTTTTTGTATACATCAAAATTAAGGGTCGCTAGCATAGATTATCCATGAGATCTAGAGTTTGTTCCATGCCTTTCCACGTTTCTGGTGGCTACTGGCAATCTTTGATATTCCTTTGCTGCTCAGAGGTGCATGTACTACATGACATACTACTTACAATTTCCTAAAAAGAAATTATTTAAACCAAACACACTCATACTTTTAAAATAATGCACTTATGCCTAAATTTAAAATACCACATTACAAGTTATACTATCCTGGTTTAAATTTAAAAACTTCAGGTTTTAAATAACTTTGTGACAAGAGATGAAATCTAAATATATAGTAATATTAGAATTGGAAACCTAGGACTGAAAGGTGACCCTAAATATATAATTATAATTAAATCCTACATTTTAAAATGAGCAAATATCAATGTCCAACTACCAAAATGAATAGACAATTATTAAAGATTTGAGAATGAAGTGTTCATGAACAAGATGCCATATTTAAAAAACAGAAAATTTAACTCCAAGCAAATACTCTCAAATGAGAAATTTAATAAATAAATAAATAAATCTAACACTAAATATTATATAAAAACAATAAAAAACTTTATGAAAGTGCCATATGTATATATGTATATATATAAATTTAGGATAGGGAAAAAAACTCAATTAATGGACTGAATACCACTACAGACATAGATGACAAGCAATATTTGAGTTTGAGAACTAAAATTAAGGATTCTCACAGAGTTCAAGTTATACAAGCAAAAATATAAAAAAAAGAAAACTGAATAAAAACATAAGATGTTTAAAAATTACCATATTTTCATTTTAACAGGAATTGCAGATAACTGAGACAATATTAAAATAAAAGTAAAAGAAAATGCTCCAAAGCATAAAAATAAATAAATGAAAATAAATTTAAAATAACCACAAGCATAGAAATGCTTCAAGGAGGAAGAAAATAATTATTCTCAAAGGAACAATGATCCCTTTGGCAAAATAATTTTCAAAAACAGTACTGGACATAAAAATACAATATCACTATGAGTTTTCTTTTGCAAACAATAGAGATTAGGTTTTTTTAACACAAATATATATTTTATTAGAGTGATGTAACTATATTATATAACTAATAGCAGCAAAGATGAACAGGTTTAGAAATTGATAAAGAATAAAGATATTACACAGACTAGACTTCAGAAACAAGTAGGGGAAAAAGCTGCCATTCTTGATAGCTGGATTCTCCTCTTGCCACTTAATTTTCTGTAAAATGATTTCTTTCTTCAGAACCAATGCTCTATTGTTTAATAAGGAATAATGCATGCAGAAAGCACTTGAGCAAAACTAGTAACGCAATATCATAGGTAGGATAATATGCCAAATGTAGAATATGTCTAATCCTGATGTCCCATCATGATGACATAGTCTACTGTAATTAGTTTCTTTGTGTTCCTTCTCCCTAAATTATAGTACCTGGAAAGAAAAACAGTCCACAGTAGTTATGTATTTTAATTTTCCAAGGCTGCCATAACAAAATTATCACAAAGTGAGTGGCTTTAAAGAACAAAAGCATATTTTCTCACAATTCTGGAGGCAAGAAATCCAAATGAAGAAATTAGACATGTCAACTCCTTTTGAAGGCTTTGAGAGAGGCACTGTCCCATGTCTTTTCTACCTTTTGGTTGCTGATAGCAATCCCTGTTGATCGTTTGCTTGTTATAGGTGTATTTGCCTTTGTCAGTGCATGGCACATGTTGTCTCCTGGGTATGTGACTATGTTTTCATGCTTATTTTCCCTTATTAGAAGACACAACTCAAACAAGATTAGGATTAGAACCCATTCGACTGCAGTATGACTTAATGGATAACATCATTAAACAAACAAACAAACAAACAAACAAAAAAAAAAACATGTTTCCCTAAAAAAGACACATTTACAGGTGTGGGAATAAGAATTTATGTTAAAGTCCTAGTTATGTTAACTTTGGAGGGGCCATAATCCAACTTAAAATATCTACAACTGCTTTTGTAAGACAAATGTGATCCTTAGCTAGGAGGAGAACCAATTACTCCACAAGGATGAGGTGAAAAGCAAGAGCATTTATTGGGCACCAGTACCCAAGAAACCAGAGGGACCATGTCCACCAAAGACTGTCTCCCTGAGCTGAGAAAAGGTTAGGGTTTTTGAAGGGAACTGAGTTATTTTGGTAGGCATTTTGAGGAATGTTGATATTATTTTCTTCTTGTTACTGAGATAAGTTGCCTTTGATTTGAGATCTTTATGTCATTCTACTGCTCAGTGAGCCTGCAAGGAAAAGAAAAGGAGGGATGTGGGAGTGAGTACCCAAAGGCCTATAAAGACGGATAGAGAGAAAAATAAAAACGTTAAAGTTTGGTCAAGATGGCTAGTCTCTTAGACTATTTTACTGGAGGGTGGTGGTAGTGGCTTTAACACTTTTATTTATTGTTCTGAATTTAGATTGATACAGTAGGTGAAAAAAAGAGAGTAAAATACGTGTCACTAGTTTAGTTGTCAGTGGCAATAGACAAAGGTTTCTAGTTACTTTTTAGGCTGTGGAGCTCTTCTGGCTTAGTGGATAAGGCATTTGGCTGCTAACCAGAAGGTCACTAGTTCAAACCCATCAGCCACTTCAACAAAGGAAGATGAGGCAATCTACATCTCTAAGGATTTATAGCTTCGAAAACCCAATGGGGATCTCTATGAGCCAGGAGTGATTCAATGGCAGTGAACTGGGTTTGGTTATAGTTTATGGCAAAACAATAATCTCTGGGTAAGACAAATGTTGATACTCAGCTTCTGACACAAAGGTTGCAGCTTCAGTCTACCCAGATGATCTTGGAATAAAGCTTTGGTGATCTACTTTCAAAATATCCGTCATTGAATGGACCACAATTCTAGTGTGACACACAAGAGGTCACCATGAATCAGAATTTACTACAGCAACTGGAAGTGATAAAAATGCCAAAACATTTGGCAAAACTAATTTTAACTACCTTCAATGGCTATTCATATTAGTAAATGTCTAAACATTACTAGAACTGTTTTTTAAACCTCAAAATGTAACTGTGTGCAGGCGGTGGTGTTTGACCTTTATCAAATTATTCTAACAAAACGATAAACTGAGACTGATTATAATAGGTGACTGTGAAGAAGTAGACCTAGTAGGAGATAAGACCACATACATTTTTCAAGAGCCTGGGTATATATCTGCCAGAAAATAGGAGTCTAAAGAAAGCAAACTATCACCTATTTGTTCCCTTCTCACCAAAACCTCCAATTTTATATTGCCTGATGTTTACCACTATTAATTTGAGAAACAGATAGGAAAAAGCTGAGCACAAAGGGATTATTTATAAAGCAAGATTCTGTTATTTATCTAGACAAGTCATTTGGCTGTGTTTGTTTGTCCATGGAGCTGACTGAAAGACGGTAGGTTAAAAATCAAATCAGTTTCAAGGGATTTATATTGCTGAAGAAAACACAAGCCTGGCCTGAAAACTACAGTAATTCTTCAATCTCTAAAGTAAACTTTGCACTCTAAAACTATACCAGGTGGAAGTGAGGTATGGAAGTTGTGCAGTCTTATACATCTAATAAACCCACAAAAGAATTTTCCCAGCAAGCAAAGCCTGGGGTAGAAGAACACAATTGAAAAAAGAGCTAATCCCGAGGAAAAACATCTAAAGTCTTAACAAATAATTTGCTCCATAATTTCCAACACAGGGACTTTAGAAACTTCCTGCTAAACAAAATTTTATATCTCTTATGAACTAGGTACTGTTAAAAGTTTCTCATTCTCTTGCCTTCTGAATGAAAACATTTATTGAGCCCATCTTGTTCATACAGGGCCATTGTATACTGACTGTGATTTGTTAAAGGTTTTTATTTATTTATTTATTTATAATTATTAATAGATTATAGGCCACTAGACTACAAATAACTACATCCAACTTTGTTCAGAGGTCTGCACATCACTTAGAAATCTTGGGTCTGGATATGTGCATAATAATTATCAGATGTGATTTTCTTCATTTAAGAAGAGCCCCCAGTGGCAAAGTGGTTAAAGCACTGGGTTACTAAATAAAAGATCAATGATATGAATCCACCAATTACTCCACAGGAAAAAAAAAGTTGTGGTGGTCTAATTCTGTAAAGATTTACAGCCTTAGAAACACTGTAGGGCAGTTCTAGTCTGTCCAGTAAGATTGTTATGAGTCAGAATAAATTAGATGACAATAGGTTTGTGTTTTGTTTGTTTGTCTCTTTGTTTTTTGTTTGAGTTGCACGTAACAAGAAGATTATGACTACTTGCATGGCAGAGGGAGAGCCTCCTAATTGCTCTACCACATACAATATCTGAATGTACCCTAGTTATATGTGTTCAACCAGCTAAGCCAAACATGGCTTCTTCTATTGCAACTAGATATGTCAATATGATAAGTTCCTGACAAAGAGGATGTGAGGAGAAGAAATGTTTATGACACTACTATGAGAATTTGCTATGTGACAAAGGTGCAACTATAGTTTTATCACTGTCCTTCAGAAAAGCTATATAAAATACTTCATTTTACTTACTCTAAATGAAATGCTTCCTTTAAAATGTTAAAATAACACTTTGAACACCAATGACCAATGACACCTTTTCTCATTTGGCAGAGATGAGACTTCAAAAAAGATGGCAATGTAAGTGTGAGGGTAGAACCTGAAGGAAGAAGAAAAGAGTTAAATTGAAGGGAAATCCAGTGAATGTTTGAAATATTTCATATTCCATTTTCACAACTAGAATTAATTTGAAGAGAAAAAGAAAATGTAAGCATGACTGCAATTATTGACAAGGAATATGAGGACAGCATTATGTCCAGGCAGTGTTTCCTTCTATTGTACATAGGGTCTCCATGATTCACAATGTCTCCACAGCATCTAACAACATGAAAACTAGAGTTCTGTCATTAATATGAAGACTGACATTTTGAAATAAGATTTTATTTCCTCTATTCATTAAAGATTATGTGTGGCAATAATTGTGAAAAGGCACACTGAGATGTCTTGTCTTTGCTCCATGGTATCTGAGACTTCCGATGGCAAGACTTAAATGACTATCGGTACACCTCAAGGAGTGGAGATATTTTTAGTAGCATGAATGGTAACTGGATTGATATGAATACAAGTCAGAAGTCAATGATGCTGCCATATGTGGTACATATTTTGTTTAAGTTTTCATAACATGGCACTTGCATTTCAGAGGGAGAATGTTAAAAGACTGCAGCAAATACAAATGTCCCCAGAGAACCCAGAAGTAGCTAAATAAAACTTTATGACTTATATTTGGAATTTATATATAATTTCTTCTGCCATATTTGGTTGGTTAGAAGTAAGCACTAAGACCAAATCAGATTCAAGAGAAAGGGAATTATATTTCACTTCTTAGTAGGAGAGTAACAAGATCACATTGCAAAATATCACATACAGTATCTTTGCAAAATAAAAAGCTCCCACAATATTCCAGAAGTATTAGATGAGCAAAATGGTATCTATCACTGACACCTCACTTAAGCTGGGACTTATTAATTATGCACTGAATGGAAGCTAAGAGCTGAATTTGATAGCAAATTTCATAAAGATGTAAGCCCACAGATAATATATAACAATAAAACTTCTCTTTGTAAATTGTAATGAGAAAAATTTTTTATTACATTTAATGTAACAAATAGAATTAAAACAATATATAGCATAAAAAATTAGATGAATTCACAATTTTGCTCAAGTAAACTTATAGATGTAACCTTCCACTGTTTTCATTAATAACACTCAAATATAATGAATATAAATTTTGTCTTAAATTCTAGTAGTAAATAAAAAAAATTTCAATAGATATTAAAAATCACAAGAATAAAGAATAATTAGATATAAACACACAAACATAAAAAATAGAAAATAGTCATGATAAATAGATTTGAGTTCTTGATATGCAACAAACAATAAAATAGATAAGGTAATAGAAGTTCAATCAAGAAAAGAGACAAAAAATTACCAAAAGTTGCAATGAGGAAGACATGTAACTATATTTATAAGGCAAATAATAGAAAGAGATGATCATAAACATATATCAATATATTTACAGTTGATTCTATTTAGTGATTATAAAGGGAAATATAAGTAATCAAGATAATTCAAGGAAAAATGAAAGATTTAAGGAACTTAATAGCTATAATCATCAACAAAAATACTGAAAAAAATATTCCTAGGGATAGATAGTTCCTTTGCCATTTTAACTTATTCAAAATAACAAGAAGGTACAAAATTTGTCAATGACACACAATTAGCCTTATTTGAAATAATTCCAAAATGAATATAACACAGTAAATATTATACAGATTTATTTTGCTTATAAATATTGGTGTAAAAATATTAAACATAACATTACTTATAGAAGCTCATAGTTTGCTAAACTAGAACCAAACTCACTGTCATTCAGTAAATTCCAACTCATAGCAACACCTATTCTAAGGAGCTCTGGTAGCATAGTGGCTAAGGCACTTGACTGCTAACCAGAAGGCTGGCGGTTCAAATCCACCAGCCACTCCTCGGAAGGAAGATGGGGCAATCTACTTCCGTAGTGATACTGCCTCGGAAACCCAAGGAGGGGTCACTATGAGTCGTGTCCGACTCAACGGCACATAACAACAACAACAACATTGGGTTTCTAAGACTGTAAATCTTTATGGAAGTAGACTGCCTCATCTTTCTTTTACAGAATGACTGCTTGGTTTGAACCACCAACCTTTTGATTAGTAAACAAATGCCTTAACCATTGCACCTCTAGAGCTCCTTGGTAAGATTATATTTTGATCTTGAATATATCCCTCCTGAATTTAGAGAACACTGAAAAAATAGATTTGATGCATTGAATACCAATAACCAAAAGCCAGAAGAATTGTGGTATGACATCAAGACCATCATCCATGAAACAAGCAAGAGGTCATTAAAAAGATGAGAAAAGAGTAAAAGACCAAAATGGATGACAGAAGAGACTCTGAAAATTGCCCTTAAGCAGAGAGTAGCTAAAGCAAACAGAAGAAATGACAAGATAAAAGAGCTGAACGGAAGATTTCAAAGAGCAGCTTAAACAGACAAAGCCAATTACTATAAGGAAATGTGCAAAGACCTGGAGTTAGAACACCAAAAGGAAAGAACATGCTTGGCACTTGTCAAGCTGAAATAACTGAGAAAAAAATTTAAGCCTGAAGTTGCAATACTGAAAGATTCTATGGGAAAAATACTGAATGATGCAGGAAACATAAAAAAAAAAAAAAAATGATGGAAGAAATACACAAAGTTACTTTACCAAAAAGACCTGGTCGATATTCATCCATTTCAGGAGGTGGCATATGATCAAAAACCAATGATATTAAAGGAAGAAGTTGAAGCTGCACTGAGGAAATTGGTGAAGAACAAAGCTCTAGGAATTGACAGAATAACAATTGATGTTTCAACAAGTAGATGCCCCACTGAAGGCACTCACTGGGTTATGTCAAGAGATTTGGAAGACAGCTAGCTGGCCAAAAGACTGGAAGAGATCCATATTTGTACCCATTCCAAAGAAGGTGATCCCACAGAATGTAGACATTACAGAGCAATATCATTAATATCGCACACAAGTAGAAGCTTACTAAAGATAATTCACGGGAGCTCTGGTAACATAGTGCCTAAGGCACTTGACTTCTAACCAGAAGGCTGGTGGTTCAAACCACCAGCCACTCCTCCGAAGGAAGGTTGGACTTCCGTAGTGATACCACCTCGGAAACCCAAGAAGGTGTCGCTGTGTGTCAGGTCCGACTCGATGTTACATAACAACAATGAGAAGATAATTCAAAAACAGTTGCAGCAGTATATTGACAGCGAACTTCCAGAGGTGCAAGCTGGATTCAGAAGAGGACATGGAACAAGGGATATCATTGCTGAAATTTGATGGATCTTAGCTGAAAGCAAAGAGTGCCAGAAAGATGTTTACTTGTGTTTTATTGTCTATGCAAAAACATTTGACTGTGTGGATCATAACAAACTGTGGATAGCATTGAGAAGAATGGGAATTCCAGAACACTTAATTATACTCATGAGGAATCTGTAAATAGACCAGGAGGCTGTTGTTCAAACAGAACAAGGGAACAGTGCGTGGTTTAAAATCAAGAAGGGAGTGGTGTGTCAGGGTTTTCTTCTTTCACTGTACTTATTCAGTCTGTAAACTGAACAAATAATCCAAGAAGCTGGACTATATGAAGAAGAACTTGGCATGAAGATTGGAGGAAGAATCATTAATAACCTGCTATACACAGATGACACAACTTTCCTTGCTGAAAGTGAGGCTGACATGAAGCACTTACCGATGAAAATTGAAGAACACTGTCTGCAGTATGGATTACATCTCAATATAAGGAAAATGAAAATCCTCACAACTGGACCTATAAGCAGCATCACAATAAAAGAAGTTTGAAGTTGTCAAAGACTTCACATTGCTTGGTTCTACAATCAACACTACTGGAAACAGCATTCAGACATCAGACAATGTATAGCACTGGGAAAGTTGGTTGTAAAAGACCTCTTTCAAGTGCTGAAGAACAAAGATGTCTCCTTAAGGACTAAGGTGCACTTGACACAAGCCATGATATTTTCAATAGCTTCATATACATGGTGTAGTGCCTAAGGTACTTGATTGCTAACCAGAAGGTTGGCGGTTCAAACCCTCCAGCTACTCCTCAAAAGGAAGATGGGGTAATCTGTTTCCATAGTGATACTGCCTCAGAAACCCAAGGAGGGGTAGCTATGTGTCGAGTCTGACTCGAGGGCACATAACAACAACAACAACAACATATGCATGTGAGAGCTAGGCAACGGATAAGGAAGACCAAAGAATAACAGATGCTTTTGAGATGTGGTACTGGCAAAGACTGCTAAAAAAACTAACAAATCTGTCCTGGAGGAAGTGCAGCCAGAATGTTTCTTGGACCCGAGAATGGCCAGACTTTGTCTCACCTACTTTGGTCATGTTATCAGAAGGAACCATTACCTGGAGAAGGATGTCATGCTTGGTAAGGTGGCAGATCCACAAAAGGGGAACACCCTAAATGAGATGGGCTGCGCCAATGGGCTCAAATATAGCAGGGATTGTGGAGCTAGTGCGGGACCAGACGGTGTTTCGTTCTGCTGTGCATAAGGTCGCTATGAGTCAGAGATGACATGATGGCACCTAACAACAACAATGACAACCTGACAGGGTATACCTACAAGAATAATTATTTATTATTATTTGAAAGCCTTTTTTTGTAATTGAATATTTGAAATGGCATACAAGTAAGATAATTCTAAGTATCCTAAACTTGGGTGTTTGTGTTTAGGAGAAAGACATTACTCTTTAAGGTGTGTTGTTGTTGTTATGTGCCATCAAGCCATCTCTGACTCATAGTGACATTACACACTACAGAATGAAACACTGCCCTGTCCTGTGCCAGCCTCATGATCTCTACTATACCTGAGCCCATCACTATAGCCATCTTTAAAGTACACATATATTATTTTGTAATGATGCTATATTTAGCAAGAAATTTAAATACAAAATTTGCTAGTAAATAAAAATTTTCCTCAAATGTAGCAGTGAACATTGATTTAAAGACAATGGGAAATAATTACACAATGTTCATAAAATTAAAAAAAAAAAAAACTGAAATTCATCAAACTTTAAAAAAAGGAAAAGGAAAAGAAACAAGAGATTTTACATTCAATTGGAGAATATTTTTTGGTAAGATATGAATGTCAGTACCTTGAAAATCATTGCATTATTTTATTGAAGTATCAAATAAAATAATATAAATACACACACACACACATATATTTCAAAGTTGGTAAAATACAATGATACTTGAATTTGACTTACATTATATCATTCATTTAAGAACATTTAGCTGTTAAAAAAAAAAAAAATGATACAGGCAAGTAGGTAATATCTACAGACCTCTTGAAGGAGCCCTTAAAACATTTAAGCACTGTGGTTGGGTAAAGTATTTTATAGATGTGAATAAGGTCAAATTGGTGGATTGTATTATTTACCTCTTCTGAATCTTTGTTGAGTTTCTTTTCAGTTGTTCTACATTTCATTGAAAGTGGTGTATTAAAGTCTCCCATTATGATTGTGGAGTCATATATTTGCCTTTTCAACTCTTTTAAAGTCTGATTTATGCATTTTGAGGTTCTTTCATTGGGTCCATAGATATTTATTATGGTTCTATCTTCTTGTTCAATTGTTCCTTTAATCATCATATAATGTTCTTCTTTGTCTTGTATTGTGGTTTTTGTCTTAAAGTCAATTTGATCAGAAATTAATATTGCTACTCCTGCTCTTTTACAGTTGCCATTTGCTTGATATATCTTTTTCCAACCTTTGATTTTTAGCCTATTTTTGTCTTTGTATCTAAGATGTGTCTCTTGTACACAGCATAGTGATAGGTAATATTTTCTTATCCGATCTGCAACTCTCTGTCTCTTGAGTAGTGCATTTAATCTAATAACATACAGTGTAATTATCAACAAGTATTAATTGGTTGCTGTCATTTTGTTATGTGTTTTTTCATGGTATCCCTGGTTTATTTGGTCCATATTATTTTCTGTGCTTACCTCGTTGTGTTTATGAATCATGTTATCATTTCCTTTGTTGCTGTTGTTTTAGTATTTGCTGAATATTCGTGCTTGTCCTCTTTTTTTATTGTGATGTGAAGGTATATCATTTTTTTTTTTTTTAGATTACCCTGTGATTTATAATTTTCTCCCTGAATTTCAAATAGCCCATTCTATCTTGCAACTCTCTTGACTTTCTCCCATTTAGAAGTTCTGTAACTACACAGTATTTAACCTCTTTTTGGTTTGTAAGTGTCCTCATTTTCCAATTGATGTCTCTGGTTCCCTGTTTACAACCTTGTAAACTTATTTTGCTTTAAATGGTATGTCCATAGCTCTGGTTTCTGGGTTATGTCATCTTATGTATTAATGGTCAGTTGTTGTTTGCTATTTTTGGTTCTCTGCTCAAGGGACTTTCTTTAGTATTGTTTGTAAGGTTGGTCTGGTTTTAACAAATTCCCTTAGTTTCTGCTTATCTGAAAATCTCCTAATTTCACCATCATATTTGAGGGACAATTTGGCTGGGTATATAATTCTTGATTAAAAATTTTTCTCTTTCAGGGTTTTATAAATACCTTCCCATTGTCTTCTTATTTGCATAGCTTCTGCTAAGAAATCAGAGCTTATTCTTATTGGCTGTCCTTTGTAAGTAACTTATTGTTTTTCCCATGCTGCTTTCAGGATTCTTTCTTTGTCTTTGGTTTTGATGAGTTAGATGATGATATATCTTGGTGATTTTCTTTTGGAGTCTACCCTACTTGGGATTTATTGAACTTCCTGAATGAATATATTCTCTTCTTTCATCATATCAGGGAAGTTCTCTTCCAATAAATCTTGGACAATTTTCTCAGTGGTTCTCTTTTTCTCTTCCTGTTCTTGAAATCCAATGACATGTAGGTTATTCATTTTGTTGGTATCCTACATGAACCTTAGGCTTTCTTCATTTTGTTTTGATCTTATTTCCCAACTGATCCCTTTCCAAAGAAGTATTAAGGTATTTGTCTTTAATCTCATTAATTTTGTCTTCCCTTGCATCAATTCCACACCTTTGCCCTTTCAATGTGTTATCTAATTCTGAAAATTTAGTATTAATCTTCTGTACTTCTATCTGTAGATTTAGAATCATTTCTAATTTTTCATTTATTATGCAATTTTGTTCTTGTATTTTCTTCCAGAATTCTTCTAGGGTTTTATCTGGGTTTTCCTTGATCTGTCTCTCAATCTTTTGAAGATGCTTAAATACAGTTCTTTTGAAATCCTTTTCAGAGAGTTCCAATGCTGCTTCTTTCTCAGGGCTGTGTTCTGAGTTTGTATCCTACACCCTTGTTTCTACCACTTTATATTCCTTCTTTGTGGGAACTGTGATGGTCTGCTGTCTCCAAGATATTGTGACATTGTTATAGTTAGATCTCTGTTAACTGTTTATGAAGAACAGCTAAGGATCAGTCAGGCTCTTCTTGGTAGTTGTTTATCATTGGCCCATTGGTGGAGAAAAAGTGGTGGCTCTCAGTAGGTGAAGCTAAAGTAGATGTGGGTGTAGTTGTGTCATATGGGGACTGCTGCTGTTGCCCACTCAGTTAGACAAAAATAACAATGGAATAACCATAAAAAAGAGTAAAAGCAAATGGAGAAAAAAACACAGCATGTAATCACATAGAAACTGTAACCAAAAAAAGAAAAAGGGGGGAAAAGACACAAAAACACCACAATATCTGGGAAGAGGGTAATGAGAGAAAAATTAAAATGAAGAAAAATGTATACATTCTATTCCAGTGAACAAGGAACATTTTCATTATAGAACATATGTCAGTCAATAAAGCAAGCCTTAATAAATTTAGAAACATTGAAAGACTGCAAAGCATCTTCTCTGATCATAACAATGTCAAATTAGAAATCAACAATAGGAAGATCAATGGAAAAAGAGTAGACACATGGAAATTAAACAACACCCTCTTTAAGAAAGACTGGGTAAAAGAAGAAGTAAAAATGAAATTTAAAAATTCCTTGAATAAAATAAGAATGAATATATAACATACCAAGTTATTTAGGACACAGCAAAAGCAGTGATCAAAGGTCAATATATAGCAGTACATTCACACATCAAAAAAGAAGAAAGAGCCAAAATCAAAAAAGAAGAAAGAGCCAAAATCAACACTTATATCAAATTCTTCAACAATTAGAAAAAGAACAGCAAGGAAATCCTACAGTCCCCAGAAGAAAGGAAATAATAAAAATTTGAGCAGAAATCAATGGAACAGAAAATAAAAAGACAGTAGAAAAAAAATCACTAAGACCAGAAGTTGGTTTTTTGAAGCGATTAATAAAATTGACAAACCACTGGCAAATTTAACAAAGGAAAAGGGGGCAAAAATACAAGTAATACAAGTAACACAAATAACAAATGAAATGGATGACAACACAACAGAATAAACTGAAATAGAAAGGATAATATCAGGATACTATGAAGAATTGTACTCCAACAAATTTGAAAATTTGGAAGAAATGAACAGATTATTAGAAACACACCACTTACTTAAACTAACAGACTGATGTGGAAAAATTGAACATTTCCATAACAAAAGAAGAAATTGAATAGGTCATCAAAAAAATTACCACAAAAAAAGTCCTGGCCCAGACAGATTCACTATAGAATTCTCCCAAAAATTCAGTGAAAATTAACACCAATCCAACTCAAACTATTCCAAAACATAGAAAAAGATGGAATGCTCTGTAACTCATTTTATGAAGCAAGCATAATCTTGGTACCAAAACCAGGCAAAGACATCAAAATGAAAACTACAGATCAATATCCCTCATGAATATAGATGCAATAATCTTCAACAAACTCATAGCTAATAGACTCCAATGATATATCAAGAAAATCATTCATTATGATCAAGTGGGGTTCATATCAGGTATGCAAGGATGGTTCAACATTAGAAAAAAAAGTCAACGTTATCAATTGCATAAATAAAATAAAGAAAAGGAAGCACATGATCATATCCATTGATGCAGAAAGGGCATTTGATAAAATCCAACATCCATTCCTGAACAAAACTCTCAGCAAAATAGGAATAGAAGGGATATTCCTCATCATAATAAAGAGTATCAACGCGAGACCAGCAGCCAACATTATTCTCATTGAGAGAGACTGAAACCATTCCCTTTGCAAGCAGGAACCAGGCAAAGATTCTCTCTATCACCACTTCTCTTCAACATTGTACTGGAAGTCCTAGCCAGGGCCATAAGGCAAGAAAGGGAAATCAAAGGCATCCAAACTGGTAAGGAAGAAGTAAAACTATCCCTATTTGTGGATCATATGATCTTATACCTAGAAAATCTAAGAGACTCAGTCAAAAATCTACTGGAACTACTTGAGGGATTTAGCATAGTGGCAGGATACAAGATCAACATCCAAAATATCAGTTGGATTCCTCTACACCAGCAAAGTGATTCTGAAAAAGAAACAAGGAAATCAATAATATTTGCAATAGCTACCAAAAAAAATAATAATTTAGATGGGAATAAATACTACCAGGGACACAAAAGACCCAAACAAAGAAAACTGTAAAACACTACTTCAAGAAAACAGAAGAGATCTACATAAATGGAAGAGCATACCATGCACATGGATAGGAAGATTGGTCATTGTGAAAATGTCAATTCCTCCCAAAGCAATCTATGCATTCAATGCAATCCCAATCCAGATCCCATCAATATTTTTTAAGGATATGGAAAAATCAATCAATAACTTTATATGGAGAGGAAAGAGACCTTGGATAAGCAAAGCACTATTGAAGAAGAAGAACAATGTAGGGGGTCATACGCTGCTGGATCTCAAAACTTACTATATAGCCACAGTAGTCAAAACTGCCTAGTATTGCTACAATGAGAGACACATAGACCAATGGAATACAATTGAGAACCCAGAAATAGATCCATTGAACTATAGTCAGCTGATCTTTGACAAAGGCCCCAAATCCTTTAAATAGGGAAGAAAATGTTTGTTTAATAAATAGTGCTGGCAAAACTGGATATCCATTTGCAGAAAAATGAAACAAGATCAGCACCTTACACCAACACAAAAACTAACTCCAGATGGATCAAAGACTTAAATGTGAAACCTAAAACTATAGAGTTCCTCAAGGAAAAACTAGGGACAATTTAGGGGACCAATATATGGCATAAATAGACTATCAAGCATAACTCAAAATGTACAAACAGCAGAAGATAAACTAGATGAATGGGACCTCTTAAAAATTAAATTTTTATGTCCTTCCAAAGACTTCTCCAAAAGAGTCACAAGAGAACCTACAGACTAGGAAAAAAAAAAATTTGGTAATAACATATCTGACAAGGGACTTTTCACTAGAATTTATAGAAAACTCCAATACCTCAGTAACAAAAAGACAAATAATCTAATTAAAAATGGGCAGAAGACATGAATAGACACTTAACTAAGGGGAATATTCAAGTGGCCAACAAACATATGAAGAAAAGCTCATGATCATTAGACATTAGAGAGATGCAAGTCAAACAACAGTGAGATACCATCTTGCCCCAGCACTAATAGCAAAGTTCAACAGACAGAAAGTAACAAATTCTGGTGAGGATGTGGAGAGATTGGGACTCTGATACACTGTTGGTGGGACTGTAAAATGGTACAACAACTGTGGAAAGCACTATGGTGAATCCTTAAAAAATTGTAATTACAAATACCATTTGACCCAGCCATTCCATTACTAGCTATACACCCTAAAGAAGTGAGAGCCATGACAAGAACAGACATATGGACACCCATGTTCATCACAGCACTATTTACAATAGCCAAAAGATGGAAACAACCTAGGTATCCATCAACTGAGGAATGAATAACCAAACTATGGTACATACACACAATGGAATACTATGCAACCCTAAAGAATAACCTAGAACCTGCAAAGCACCACACAACCTGGATGAACTTGGAGGACATTATGCTGAATGAAATAAGTCAATCACAGAAGGACAAATATTGTATTAGTCCGTTATTGTAAAAATCAAGCAATTGTTCATATATGGAAAGAAATTTTCTTTGTTGGTGACCAGGGTTGGAAGGGGAGGGGAAGGAACACTGTTAGAGATAAGTTTTGATTTGGGTGAAAAGAAGGGTAATGTACAAAATGTGAGTTACCAACACGGTGACATTGAGAAGAGGAAGACATAGAGAGGTACCTGGGAGGTACAGACAACAAAGATGAACCTTTTTGCACGTATAGTACTGTGTTGTCAGTGAAGGCAAACATGGGTATACAGGGGAAAAGATGGGCTGACAGGCTGAACTATTAGGTTTGTCTATGCAGCGAGAAGTGTACCCAAGACCATGTATAAGGTTGTCAGACAATGGTTCTACAAATGTGTTTGTATGTTCTGTAAGAATTCCCAGGTGTATAATAGAGCTGACAAAGGACAAGTTTGTAGTCACTTGGTCACAGCCAGATACCTAAACGGACCAAGTAGTTGAACCTGGAGGCCTGGGAGCATAGTCGCAAGGGACATCAAGCTCAATTGGCATAATATATTACACAAAACATTTTTCCACCTCCTACTTTGGTGAGTAGTGACTGGCATCTTAAAAGCCTGTAAGAAGCAATCTAGATGCAATGATGGGTCTCTCCTCATCCAGAGCAAAGAAGAATGAAGAAAACTAAAGATTCATGGAAACAATTAGTCCTAGTGAGTTGTACTCAATGTCATCTGCAGCCTATATGACTATGAGACCAGAAGAACTAGATGGTGCCTGGCTACCTCTGTCAACCACTTGGAGGGGGATCTGTGTAGGAGATCCTGGATAGATAAGGAGAACAATGTGGGACAAAATTCAAAATCAGGTCTGATAGACCTTAGTTTATGGCCTTTAGCTGCCCTTCAGGTATGGAATTTAACCCACATCTGTGGCTTCCAGCCAAACAAAACACAGGCATGAGTTGAACATTTACCTGAGTTCAATAAACTCCTCAGAGAGAATGATCATGGGAGAAAGAAGGGCTGTTTATGCACAGGGAGACAGCTCAGGGGGCAGGAGTGCATGGAGGATGGACATAGGGAAGAGGTAACTGTCAGGCAGAAGTGGAAGGGGAGCTGTTGCTTTGGGGTAAATTGTAGTAAATATCATGAGACAAAGTGTATGTGAACTGCTGTATAGAAAGTGAATTTGCTCTTTAAACTTTTACCTAATTCACAATTTAAACAAAACAAAAAAGAATTTTAAAAAAGGAGAGGGATTCAAAATGAAGACAAGATGGTATTTTTTCTCAAATAATAAAAATAGTAAAAATGCAAAAAAAAAAAAAAAAAACTTAAAACAGTTAAGTACTTGGTACTAATCAAAATGAGGTGGTTGGAACCCTCCCAGTGGTTGCACTGGGGGAGAAAACCTGGCAATCTGCTGCTGTAAAGATTACAATCTAGAAAACCTTACAAGACCATTCTACTGTGTCACATGGAGTTGCTATGAGTCGAAATTGACTTGATGGCACCCAACAGCAACACAGAGCCTCTAGCTCACAAACTGTGACTTGATCTACAATTTTTCATAATAAATACTGCTGAACTTTGACTATAATCAATCCAAATCTTAGTAATTTTGCTCATTCACAAAATAATATAATAGGGCAGATCAGAAAGTGGTGGGAACTGGCTTTGGGAGGGCTAGAATAGGTAGGGCAGGCCAGGAAGTGGGAGTGGAGCAGTTGGGAACAACTAAGAGAGACAAACTTGTCTGTCAGTTTCACACCCTGTGGTGGCTTGGGTGTTGCTGTGAAGGTGGAGGCTAGGCCACTGGTGTTTCAAATGTCAACAGGGTTACCCATGGTGGACAAGATTCAGTGGAGCATCCAGAGTAAGACAGACACAGAAGGAAGAAGCCATCCACTTCTCAAATAACTGACCAATGAAAACCTTATGAATAGCAATGAAACATTGTCTGATATGTTACTGAAAAACTTTATGAAAGCCCTAAAACATTATCTAATATGGTGCTGAAAGAAGAGCCTCCCAGTTTGGAAGTCACTCAAAATATGACTGGGAAAGAGCTGCTTCCTCAGAATAGAGCTGATGTTAATGATGTAGACAGAGTAAAGCTTTCAGGACCTCCATTTGCTGAAGTGACATGACTCCCAGTGAGAACAAACAGGCCCAAACATCCATTAATAATTAGAACATGAAATGTACAAAGTATGGATCTAAGAAAACTGGAAGTTGTCAAAAATTAAATGGAACACATAAAGATTGATATCCTAGGCATTAGTGAGCTGAAATGGACCAATTTTGGCCATTTTGAATCAGACAACTGTATGATTTACTACCCTGGGAATAACAAATTGAAGAGGAATGGCATGGCATTCATAATCACAAAGAATGTTTCAAGATCTGTCCTGAAGTACAATGCTATCAATGACAGGAAAATATCCATATGCCTACAAAAATGACCAGTTAATATTACTATTGTTCAAATTTATGCACTAATCACCAAAGCCAAAGATGAGGAAATTGAAAATTTTTACCAACTTCTGCAGTCTGAAATTGGCCAAACACACAATTAAGATGTGTTATTTATCACTGGTGATTGGAATGCAAAAACTGGAAACAGAATCATCAGTAGTTAAAAAATATGGCAGTAATGATAGAAATTACTCTGGAGATCACATGATCAAATTTTGTAAGATCCATGACTTATTTACTGAAAATACCTTTTTTCAACAATCCAAATGGCAGTTGTACTTGTAGACTTCACCAGATGGAGTACACATGAATCAGATCGACTACATCTGTGGCAAGAGGCAATGGAGAAGCTCTTTATCTCCAGCCAAATCAAGGCTGGGAGCTGAGTACGGAACAGACTATGAACTGCTCATATGCAAGTTCAAGTTGAAGCTGAAGACAATTGAAATAAGTCCATGAGAGCCAAAATATGACCTTGACTGTATCTCTCCTGAGTTTAGAGACCGCCTGAAAAATAGATTTGATGCAATGAAACCCAATGGCTGAAAACCAGAAGAATTTTGGTATAACATAACAAATGTCATCCATGAAGAAAGAAAGAGGTCATTAAAAAGACAGTAACAGAAGAAAAAACAAAACGGATGTTAGAAGAAACTCTGAAACTTGCCCTAGAATAGAGAGTAGTTAAAGCAAATGACTTCTGGTAGCATAGTGCTTAAGGCACTTGACTGCTAACCAGAAGGCTGGTGGTTCAAACCCACCAGCCACTCCTCAGAAGGAAGGTTGGGCAATCTACTTCCATAGTGATACAGCCTCAGAAACCCAAGGAGGGGTCACTATGAGTTGGATCCAACTCTACAGTAATAACAACAACAACAAAGCAAATGGAAGAATTGACAGGATAGAAGAGCTGAATAGAAGATTTCAAAGGGCAGCTCGAGAAGACAAAGCCATTTACTCTAATGAAATATGCACCTGGGATTAGAAAAGGAAGAACAGTTTGGCATTTTTCAAGCTAAAATAACTGAGGAAAAAAACTAGGCTTCAAATTACAATATTGAAAGATTCCACGGGCAATATGTTGAATGATCCAGGAAACATCAAAAGAAGATGGATGGATTACACAAAATCACTGTACTAAAAAGAATAGGTAGATGATCATCCATATCAAGATGTGGCATATGATCAAGAGCCAATGGTATTAAAAGAAGAAATTGAATTTGCACTGAAGGAATTGGTGAAAAATAAGGCTTCTGGAACTGAAAGAATATTCATTGAGATGTTCCAACCAATGGATGCCACACTGGACGTACTCACACTGCTATACCAAGACATTTGGAAGACAGTTACCTGGCCAAGTGACTGAAGCAGATCCCTATTTGTGCACATTGCAAAGAAAGGTGATCCCATAGCATGTGGAAATTATTGAACAGTATCATTGATATCACATGAAAGTAAAACCTTAATGAAAATAATTCAAAAACAATTGTAGCAGTGTATTGACAGAGAACTTCCAGAAAATCAAGCTGGATTCAGAAGGTGACTTGGAATGAGGGATATCATGGCTGAAAGCAAAGAACACCAGAAAGATGTTTTATTGACATGTAATGATATTTCATTGTTTGGATCATAACAAACTGTGGAAAACTTTAAAAAGAATGGGAATTCCAGAACACTTAATTGTATTCGTGAGGAACCTATACATAGACCAGAAAGCTGTCATTCAAAGAAGTTGATACTGCATGGTTCAAAATCAAGAAGGGAGTGCACCAAGGCTGTAACCTTTCACCATAATTATTCAATCTGTATGCTGAGCAAATAATCTGAGAAACTGGACTATATGAAGAAGAACCTGGCATTAGGATTGGAAGAAAGCTCATTAACAACCTGAGATATGCAGATGACACAACTTTGCCTGCTGAAATTAAAGATGACTTGGAACACTTACTGATGAAGTTTAAAACTACAGTCTGCAGTATGGATTACATATCAATATAAAGAATACAAAAATCCTTGCAACTGGTCCAATAAACATCTTCATGATGGATGGAGACAAGATTAAAGTTGTCAAGGACTTCATATTACTTGGTTCTATAATAAACACCAATGGAAGCAGCAGTCAAGACATCAGGCAAGCATTGCCTCAGGCAAATCTGTTGCAAAAGACCTTAGCCAAATGATGAAGAGCAAATATGTGTCCTTGAAGACTAAGGCGCACTTAACCCAAGCCATGGTATTTTCAAATGTCTGTTATGCATGTGAGAACTGGACAATAAATGTTGTTGTTGTTGTTATGTGCTGTAGAGTCGGACCCAACTCATAGTGACCCCTCCTTGGGTTGCCAAGGAAGTATCTCTATGGAAATAGATTGCCCCCTGTTCCTTCCTAGGAGTGGCTGGTGGGTTTGAACCATCAGCCTTCTGGTTAGCAGTCAAGTGCCTTAGGTACTATGCAACCAGAGCTCCTAGACAATGAATAAGGAAGACCAAAGAGTACTGCTTTTGCAGTCCCATAGGTTTTGGTAGGATGTATCTTCATTCTCATTAGTTTCTAGGATTTTTTTTTTTTTTTTTCAGTTTTTATCTGTTCTGTAACCCAATAACTTTTAAGCACAAAGTTGTCCAGCTTCCATATGTTTGATGCTCTTTCCTTGCTCTTCCTATTATTAATTTCTAGTTTTATAGCATTGTAATCAGAGAAGATACTTTGCAGTATTTCAATGCTTTTGAATTTATTGAGGCTTGTTTTGTGTCCTAGCATATGGTCTATTCTCGAGAAGGATCCATGTGCACTGGAAAAGAATGTGAATTGTGTTTTTGTTGGGTAAAGTGCTCTATATATGTCTATGAGTTCCAGTTGGCTGATTGTGGTGTTGAATTCTTCTGTGTATTTGTTGAGTTTTTTTTTTTTTTTCCCGTTGACCTGTCTCTCCTTGAAAGTTGTGTGTTAAAGTCACCTACTACTAATGCAGACTTGTCTATCATTCCTTTTAATTCAGTTAATATTTGCTTCACATATTTTGGAGCACTTTCATTGGGTGCATAAATATTTATTATTGTAACATCTTCTTTGTCAATTGACCCTTTCAGCATTATATAATGCCCATCCTTG
>NW_006922173.1:515180-521712 GCF_000298275.1 Orycteropus afer afer
CTTTTCTTTGTTGAAGAGGGTCTGTGCAATCCTTCTGCCTAGTCCGCCATCTTGCCCCGCCCAGTCGATTTCTCTTAATTTGTTTTTATCTTTGTGTCTAAGGTGTTTCTTTATAGCAATAAATGCATACATCAAAAAAGAAGAAAAAAAATAAAAACTATAACTTATCAACTCCAACAACTAGAAATAGAACAACAAAAGAATTCTACAGTATCTAGAAGCAAGGAAATAATAAAGATCAGAGCAGAAATACATGAAACAGAAAACAGAAAAAACATATAGAAAATCAACAAAAAAAGAGCTGGTTCTTCAAAAAGATTAATTAAATCGATGAACCTTTGGCAGAACAAACAAAAGAAAAGAAGGAGAAGACTCAAATCACAAGAATTGTAAACAAAAATGGTGTCATTACAACAGAACCAACTGAAATAAAAAATATACTGACAGAGTATTATGAAAAACTGTACACCAATACATTTGAGAACCTAGAAGACATGGACAAGTTTCTAGAATCACAAGACCTACCTAAATTATCCCACTCAGAAACAGAAAACTTGAACAGACCCATAACAAGGGAAGAAATTGAACATGTCATAAAAAACTTCCCACAAAGAAAAGCCCTGGCCCTGATGGCTTCACTGGATAATTCTATCAAATATTCAGAGAAGAGTTGACAGCTATGCTACTCAAGCTATTCCAGAACATAGAAAAAGATAGAGTACTCCCAAACTCATTTTATGAAGTATAACACTAATACACAAACCAGGGAAAGACAACACTAGAAAAGAAAACTACAGACCAATATCACTCATGAACATAGATGCAAAAATCTTTGACAAAATCCTGGCCAACAGAACCCAACAAAAGATCAAAAAATTAATGCATCTGGACCAAGTGGAATTCATACCAGGTTTGGAAGGGTGGTTCAACATCAGAAAATCAATCACTCTAATCCACCACATAAACAAAACAAAGGAAAAGGACCATATGATTATATCAATTGATGCAGAAAAAGCATTTGATAAAATCCAACATCCATTCCTATTCAGAACTCTCAGCAAAATAGGAATAGAAGGGAAATTCTTCAACATAATAAAGGGTATATATGCAAAGCCAACAGTCAACATCATTACTAATGGAGAAAGACTCAAGGCATTCCCCTTATGAACGGGAACCAGAGAGTGATGCCCTCTATCACCACTTCTATATAACTTTGTATTGGAAGTCCTGGCCAGAGCAATAAGGCAAAAAGGAAAAATAAAAGACATACATATTGGCAAAGAAAAATTAAAACTATCTCTATTTGCAGATGATATTTTACTATACATAGAAAACCCAAGGTACTCAATAAAAAGACTACTGGAGCTGATAGAGAGGCTCAGCAAAGTGGCAGGATACAAGATCAACATTCAAAAATCAGTTGGATTTCTCTACACCAACAGGGAATCCTCTGATAAAGAAATAAGTGAAACCATACCATTCACTATAGCTATGAAAAAGATAAAATATCTAGGAATAAACCTCACCAGAGACACAAAAGACCTATACAGAGAAAACTATAAAACACTGCTACAAGAGACAACAAGAGTACTACATAAATGGATAGGTAGACTAAACATTGTCAAAATGTCAATACTACCTAAAGCAATCCATACATTTAACAAAATCCCAATCCAGATTTCAACAAATTTTTTTAAGGACATGGAAAAACTAATGACTAATTTCATATAAAAAGGAAAGAGACCTCAAATAAGCAGAGCACTTTTCAAGAAGAAAAACGAAGTGGGAGGTCTCACACTCCCAGATCTTAAGAACTACTATATAGCCATAGTAGTCATAACAGTGTGGTATTGGTACGATGATAGACAGACAGACCAATGGAACAGAATGGAAAGTTCAGACACAGACCCATTCATCTATGGACAACTGATCTTTGACAAAGGCCCAAAGCCCATTAAATGGGGAAGGGATAACCGCTTTACCAAACGATGCTGGCCAAACTGGATATCCACATGTAGAAAAATGAAACAAGACCCATACCTTACCCCATATGCAAAAACAAACTGGATCAAAGACTTAAATGTAAAACCCAAAACTATAAAATTCATCAAAGATAAAATAGGGACAAATCTAGGAGCCCTAATTTACAGCATAAATAGACTGTCAAGCATAAGCCAGAATGTGCAGGAGATAGAAGAAGCTAGATGACTGGGACCTTTTAAAAATTAAATTCTTGTGTGCACCAAAAGATTTAATCAAAAGGGTAAAAAGAGAACTTAAAGATTGAGAGAAAATATTTGCCTATGACATATCTGACAAAGGACTTATCTCCAAAATCTACAGAAAACTTCAACACCTCAACACCAAACAGACAAATAACCCAATTCACAAATGGGCAAAAGAGTTGAACAGACACTTCACCAAAGAAGATATACAAGCAGCCAACAAACACATGAGAAATTGCTCACAATCTTTAATCATTAGAGAGATGCAAATCACAAAAACAATGAGATATTATCTCACCCCAGCAATAATATCAAAGTCAACAGATCAGATAGTAATGAATCCTGGCAGGGTGGTGGTGAGATTGGAACTCTTGTGCACTGCTGGTGGCATTGTAAAATGGTACAACCATTGTGGCAAATGGCATGGTGTTTCCTTAAAAAACTGAAAATAGAAGTACCATTTGACCCAACAATTCCATTACTAGGAATATATCCTAAAGATGTGAGTGATAGCGCACAAACAGACATATGTACATCTATGTCCATTGCAGCACAATTCATCATAGCAAAGAGATGGAAGCAATCTAAATGCCTATCAAAGGATGAGAGGATAACCAAATTATGGTATATCCACACAATGGAATACTATGCCACATTAAAGAACAATGAGGGATATGTGAATCATCTCGCAACGTGGATGAACCTGGAGGACATTATGCTGAGTGAAATAAATCAATCACAGAAGGACAAGTACTGTATGAGCCCATTACTGTAAAAAGACAGAGAAGGGTTTGCTTGGAAAAGGGAACTCACCTAGCAGGTTACCGGGATGGGGCGGAATGGGAGGGATTAATTTAGGGCTAGTTGGGGCCTACACACTGACATGGGTAGGGGGAGGGATATACGGGAAGGATATATGACAGCCATGATAACATTAGGAAATGACAGGACACTGAACTGTGCACAGAAGAGATAGACAACAGATGCTAAAACCAATCATTGTGTCCACTATACCACATTGTCATTAACACCAAACACTAGGCTATACAGATAAACACATAAACACCTGAGATGATCAGACAGGGGATAGTGAATAGAGGTATACTCTAGACCAAGGATAGACTCAGCTGAGGCTAAGCTTTAACAGACACCAGTGATACAAAATACCTACAGTCCTTACAGAAACAATAGAAGACAGACACAGAGTAATCCCTCACAGACATCCCAACACTATGGGAGAGAGATCCAGTAGATCTACCATTTCAGGACCATAGTACTGGGGGACACCGGACTCAATTGGCACAACAAAATACATAAAAGCGTTGCTCCACATCCTACATTGGTGAGTAGTGACTGGGGTCTTAAAAGCTTTCAAGCAGCCATCTAAGATGCAGCTAATGATCTCCTAGCATTGGAAGTGAAGAAGAACACACACAAAAGGGGAGGGGCATTTAGAAGCAATCAGCCGTAGGACACAATGGCCCTCAAGACCACAAGAACTAGTTGGCGCCTGGCTACCAATGGCAACCACTCAGGAAAGGATCAAATCTGGAGATCCTGGACAGAGTGGGAGGGAAGACGTGGAACAAAATCCAAAACCTCAATAATGACCAGAATTACTGGTCAGATGAAATCTGGTGAGACTTCAAATACTATGACCCTGAAATACATTAGGCACCTGGAATAAAACTCACTCCCGGGGCGGGCTCTTAGCCCAATGATGTATGCGCAGACCACTCAACCCACGATGCCGCACCCACATACTCTATGGTAATACATCCCTTAGAGCAATAGACCATGGGACACCAAAGGACCAACATTCAAGCTGAAGAAATGCAGGACAAACAGGAGTACATAATTATGAGGGGCACAGGGGGAGGGTTGCAGGGTAGGGAGCAGAGGAGACTGTTTAGGGTTGGACATAGCAAATGGGGAATGAAACCAAAAACTAAAAAAAAGAAAGGAAGACGGAAGAAGAGTTGATTCTTTTCAGTTGTGGTGTGCTGAGAAGAATACTAAGAGTACCGTGGACTGATAAAAGGATTAATAAATGTGTGTGGGAAGAAGTACACCCAGAATGTTCCTTCAACACGAGAATGGCTAAGCTTTGTCTCACCTACTTTGGTCATGTTTTCAGAAGGAACTATTCTCTGGAAAACGATATCATGCCTGGTAAAGCGGAGGGTCAATGAAAAAGGGGAAGACCCTCAACAAGTTCAATTGATGCAGTGGTGTAACAATGAGGTCAGGTATAGCAAGGGTTGTAAGTCTGGCACAGGACTAGGCAGTGTTTCATTCTGCTGTGATAGGGTCACTATGAGTCAAAGATGACTCATTGGTACCTAACTATAACAACAATATGTTATGCCAATTGAGCTTAATGTCCCCTGCAACCATGGTCCCGAGCCTGTGGACCCAGCAACTCATTCATTGAAGGTGTTTGTCTGTGGCTAAGAAGTTATCCTAACTTTGCACCACGAGCTCTACTATATATGTGGGCATTCCTATAACACATACAAATATATAGAAATATCATCTGTCAAACTTTTATATGGTCATGGGTATATTCCCTTTTAGCCTAGATATACCTGATAATTTAGCTTGTCTACCTATGTATCCCCCTGTAGAAATCTATATGTTATTAGATATAATGTAGTATTGTGTATGTAAAAGGGTTTACCTTTTATTTGTATTTAGTGTACACATTTCCATGTCTTCCTTTTCCTAAGTGCTACTGTGCTGGTCACTTGCTTTTGGTATATTGCCTACTTTCTGACTCTGCTGTAAATTCCTTGATTAGGGTTCATGAAAAAGTAAACTAAGAATGAAGTCCTCAAGCAACAGTGAAGCTAGAAAAAAGACTTTTTAATTAATTTCTTCTATACCTAATACTAATCTATTGTTGTTGAGTCAATTCCAATTCATTTTGACCCTGTAGGACAGAGTAGAACCATCCCATAGTGCTTCCAAGGCTTTAAAACTTTACAGAAGCAGACTGCCTCGTTTTCCTCTCACAGAGGTACTGGTGGGTTCAAAGTGATAACATTTCAGCTAGCAGCTTAACACTTAACCACTGCATGACCAGTGCTCCTTACCTACTACTTACATTTTTTTTTTCTTAGCTTCATCTGTAAATGAAATCAACTCTATTTACTGCCTGTGATTTTTCCATAACATGAATATCCAAATCCTCTATTTTGATTTATTTCTTTGTTGATCTGTTTTCATCAAATTCCACAATTTTAATACAAATTCCTGTATTCTTTACCCTCGTTAGTTTCCTCTTCTTAAACTTTTTCTTTATAACTTTATAAAGTAGTCCCCAATTCTTGGGCTAGAATTTATATGTCAACCCTTCTCACATTGTGGATATTTATCATTTGAGGTCCTCTTCCTAATCCAATCTGAAATAAATGCTTTCCTACCCTCCTACAGAGCTGTCATGATTTAGCTTCCTGTCTTTACTTCACTGGGAGAATCTATCATATATTCTGCTTTTCTTAGGTTTAATATATCATTCAGAAAAGGTACATCCTAAAGATCTTACTAAAATATTTGTAGAGGAGAAGTCTGTGAGTTCTTGAATGTCCAAAGATGATAAATAGTCAAATATGGAATACTCATTTAAAAGTCCTTTCCTTCCAAAATTTAAGGCATTAGTATTTACTAATAACCACTGTTGCTGATGAGAAGTTTGGTACCAGTCTCATTCTATTGTTAGTGCTGTCTTTATTATATATAACAGACTTTAAATTATTGTCTTTACTTTGATATTTGAATTTTACCAGTGAAATCTGGCTAGTTGTCTTCTATACATGACAAGCCAGTTACTTTAAAACAAACATTTAAATCAGTCTGTTAGTTTATTTTCACAATATTTACCAAATTTCTTATCTGTTTACTTATGATTAACTGCTGCTTTGTCAACAATTTTATAGAATTTACTAGTTGTTTTGCAATACTCTACACAACTTTAAAATAAATGAGATATCAAAGAATTCAAGAAAATATGAAATATTTAATATTTTAAACTTCCAGTAACATTACATTAGAATCATACCCATGTAAAAGTATATACTTAAGTCCTAAATCAGAAAAAAGGCACATCTGATAGAAGAGTATCTGATGATATATAATATATTCCTTTATATAAGGTATATCTCAAAATTGTTGTTGTTGTTATGTGCCGTTGAGTCAAACCCAACTCACTGCAACCCCTCCTTGGGTTTCCGAGGCAGTATCACTACGGAAGTAGGATTGCCCAACATTCCTTCCAAGGAGTGGCTGGTGGGTTTGAACCGCCAGCC
>NW_006922173.1:521967-523264 GCF_000298275.1 Orycteropus afer afer
TTACTATTCCGTTGATTCCAACTCACCGTGACCTCCGTTGGGTTTCCAAGGCTATAAGTCTTTATGCAAATAGACTGCCTTAACTTTCTTCCACAGAGCAGGTAACAGTTCAAACTGACCTTTCAGTTAATGGTGAAATACTTGATCCTCTACACCACCAACCCACTGCCAATGAGTCAATTCCTACTCATTGTGACCACCACTGGATTTTCAAGGCTATAAGTCTTTGTGGAAGTAGATTACCTCATCTTCCTCTCTCAGAATATCTGGTAGGTTTGAATCTCTTTCTGGTAGCATCCAAATGACTCACCCATTACACCGCCATAGTTCATTAAATAATGTAATAGAATTGCTTGACCACTATTTTATTATGCTATAAAAATGCTAGAAAGAAGAAGAAAAAGATATGTTTAGTTCAATTAAGAAATAAAGTATAAGGAAGTAAAATAATCTGTTTAAAGTAATTTAAAAGCTAATTCATGGTCATATGAAATTCCATTGTTCTATAAATTTTAAGTTTTTAGTAACGTACTCATTTTCATATTAATAGTAAATATAGACATCATTCTTGGAATTCAGAACTTATTTTACAGTTATGTAACATAAACAATGCTAATTGGTTTTATATGATAATGTTAAGCCTATATTAGATTTTGCACATTAGGGAGCTTAATGAAAGATTGACCTTGAAGAATTTACATTAGAGGAATTGTCATATAGATATAAAACAGACCAGATGGTGTGTGATGATTTTCTACTTTGTAGTCAAAGACTGTGAAAAAAGTTCTAATACTTGAAAATGATTACATCCATATTTATATCACATCTGCTATACCTGTTTAGAAGTAATTCTACCAAATTTCTTTGAATTTTAGGATTTTCTAAATTGATACACACAATTTGACCTAACTATACTGTAAAGCAATCATATAATTAAGGGTAAGTAGCTTAGCTAATTGATAAAATAATTGAACTGGAAAAAAAGAGATGTTAGTTTTACTTCTGTTATTAGCCATGTCTGTTAATTGAAAAACTCTAAACATAACCTACTAGATACTCAAAATATATTTGTTGAATTCTTAGTTGAATTAAAACTTTTATAATTAATAAAGCATTGATGTGTTTCTTTGACAACAGCTTTACATGACAGTACTGTTTATTCTACCTAATTTATAAGTTTTTGTAAGGGTAAATTAGACATAGAATTTTTTAAATTACTTTTACATTTAAAAAATTACTTTCAGCACATATTTGGAATTGAAATTTTCATAATATTGTTGTTGTTGTTGTTATGTGC
>NW_006922173.1:523364-540552 GCF_000298275.1 Orycteropus afer afer
GCCCAACCTTCCTTCCGAGGAGTGGCTGGTGGGTTTGAACCGCCAGCCCTCTGGTTAGCAGGCAAGTGTCTTAGCCACTATGCTACCAGAGCTCCCATAATATAGAGAGTAAAATAGTTCAAATTTGCCTGACATGGAAAGAGTGATTGAAAGTCAGCTTTCACTGAAAAAGCAAAATCACCTCTGCTGTTAATCAGTCTGGGAGGGCAGACATAGATAAACCATCTGCAAAGCTGGTAAAAACGTTGTTTATCTCAAAGTCATACAGCAATTGCAAAATACCATAATCACCCACTTTTTGAATGCTTGCTGTCTTGCCAACGGTGTTCCAAATCCATTTTGCTACTTTCATTTATTTCTGAGCGTACCCAATTGCTAAGCTATACTTGCCTTATGATCGCACTCAATCTTTATTTAATTTGTCTCTCCTAAACCCTCTCCAGAAACAGCCTTCTTCACTCAGATTTTCCTCAGAATACTTCACATGAATTTTAAACTTAAAAAAAAGAAAATTCTTTTTTTCTAACACAGAGTGGCAGTCTATATTTCTTCTGGACATCTCTCCCTTTTAGCAGGACAATAACTTTTTCAGCAAGACAGTAACTTTTTTAGACAATGTGCTTGATCCTAATGGTCTTTTGCTAATAAGATTTCACCAAAAGATTGATTCCTTTAAGAATTCTTTCATAGGGAAAGGAAAGTGATTTAGCAAATTGAGGTAGGTCAAAGAAAGAAACTGTAGGTCACTCACTCTATAAGATCTTGATTTTAGAAAACCATGTTAGAAGTGAGTAACGTTTTCTTCCATATTATTTTTTAATATGTGCTTCAAGTAAGGTAGATACAGGTAGGCCAAAAGGGAGTAGAACTCTAAAAGCAGTTGTTTGACAAATTATGTTATTTTAGCAAAAGAACTAAGATAATCTCCAAGTCAAATAAGGCACTTTTAATTTTACATTACTATGTTACAAACAAATAATACCAAAACTTAGTGGCTTAAAACAACAAACTCTTCAACATCTTTCTTGATTCTTTGTGTTTACTGGATTCAGCTGGACAGTTCTTCTGTTGTTGTTGTTGTTGTTATGTGCCGTTGAGTCAGCCCCGACTCATAGCGACCCCTCCTTGGGTTTCTGAGGCAGTATCACTACGGAAGTAGGATTGCCCAACCTTCCTTCCGAGGAGTGGCTGGTGGGTTTGAACCGCCAGCCTTCTGGTTAGCAGTCAAGTGCTTTAGCCACTATGCTACCAGAGCTCCCGGACAGTTCTTCTACACAATAATATTGAAGGGACGTCAGTCATCTGGAAGCTTGAGTGTCGTAGAATGTTCAAGACAGAGCACACATCTCTGACATCTTGGGAGGGAAAACTGGAATTCTAGTTCAAATGGGTTACTAGACTACACTGGGCAATTTAGGGCTTTCTCTCCTTGGAGTTACACAACTTTCGCTCTACATGACCTCTGTATGCTATCTTTCCAAGTAGTACCCTAGTTGGATAGCCAGGCATCCTATATAGCACCTCAAAAATGCATAGGCAAAAGACTGCAGGCCTTGTTAAACTGTCAGTTCCATACTGGCAGAGAACCATTTTGCCACATCAAAACCAGTACCAGTTGCCTTCAATTTGATTCCAATCACAATGACCCATGTGTGTCAGAGTAGAACTATGCTTCATAGGGTTTTCAATTGCTTATTTTTCAGAAGTAGATCACAAGGTGTTTCTTGCAAGGTGCCTATGGGTTTACTCAAACCTCCAACACTTCCATTAGTAGCCAAATGCCTTAACCATTAGCACCACCCAGAGACTGCTCTATCATGTATTGTTGTTGTTGTTATGTTGTACATAGTGGCCCTATGCACAACAGAACAAAACACTCCCCAATCCTGTGCCAGCCCCACAATCCTTGCTGTATCTCAGTGCATTGTTGCCTCTGCTGTGTCAATCCATCTCATTGAGGGCCTTCTTTTTCATTGACCCTCCACTTTACCAAGCAATGATATCCTCCTCCAGGGAATGGTCCCTTCTGATAAAATGACCAAATAGGTCAGAAGTCTCGCCATTCTCACTTCCAAGGAGCATTGTGGCTGTACTTCATCCAGGACACCATTTATTCTTTCTTCTGGCAGTCCATGGTACTTTCAGCATTCTTTGCCAACACCACAACTCAAAAGCCTCAACTCTTCTTTGGGGTATTTTTCATTCATTGTCCAGCTTTCACATGCATATGAGGCTATTAAAATAACATGGCTTGGGTTAGGCTCACCTTAAAACAAGTCATATGACCAGCTCAGATTTAACATGAGGGAGAACTACCTAAGGACATTATCACTAGAAGGTGTGATTTTTTTAGGGTGCTATTTATGGAGACTAGTCACCACAGTCTTCCTCTGATCCCCAACAACTCACATTCTTCCCATGTGCTAAGTACACTCAGCCCAAAGTTTCAGGTTCAAAATTCCATTACCTAAATAAGCCCAGCTGTAGATGAGCTTTTTCCATATGGTTCTTCTTAAGAACTGTGAATTAAAGAGACATTTTATTTGTTCTCCCCTCTTCCCAAGCACACATATGCACCTGGCATACAATGGTGGGATAAGGATCAGGAAAACTATGCTCAGCACTTGCATTCAAATATTCAAATGGCACATGGAGGTACAGATATCTACAACAGACACTAACCGTAGCAATTCTGAAATACATTCAGATGTACATCAAATTTTTAGTGCTCACTAGGTAAAGAATCGCCATTGATTATGCTCAAATTCTGTGTCAATTAGCTCTTCTCTATGAGTTATCCTTCATTTTCTATAAGAATCCACCCACGTTTGAAGCTGAGTAGCTTTTTACTTTGCTTCCTACTTATTGAGGATTGAAAGCCTGGACATTTAATTTCTTTTAAACTATCAGTGTTCTGTAAGCCTTCCACATATTATAGTAGAACATACTCTATTACACAAAACTCACCCTCATAAATCTCATAAACAGGACTCTTTCTATGTTGGGCCCAGAATCAGGGTACCATGTCCTTAAGAAACTTAGAATCCTGTAATCAAGCTAGAAACAGTCTTTATTCACAGTCGAGGAAGACTTTTTTTTTTTCCCCCTACTTCAGAGAATGTTAAAATATTTGAATGTCTTATCAAAGGATCTTATAGATAGATGCCTTGGGTTTTATTGGCAATACCTTGAATTTGATATTTTTTCTCAAGCCTTTTATTGCTTTGAGAGAATTTACTGAGAAAATAGGAATGAGAAAGCTTATTTTTAACCCAAAAAGTCTTGGGTCTTTTCATTTAAATTCTGTTTGAAAATTAAACTGTTTTTTTTTTTTTCCTTTAATACATATCATTTGACCTGTAATTTAACAAAAGCAACTAAAAGAAGTCAGCTGGCACATTCACTTTTCTACCTGGAAAAATTTTTAACCAGACTAATACAATAGTATATTGTATTGTGACAATATTGTATGTTACAATAGGATATTGTTTCTACCATTTTCACTACTACATTTAACAATATTTTTAATTGTCATGTCAGTGTATAATTCAAATCCCCTTTACTCTTGCCTCTGAGAGCAATTCACTCACATCACTTCAGGCTATCAGTAAGAGTCCCATCAAAACCCTTCAGGCATCTACCCACTGTTGTTGTTGTTGTTAAGTGCCATCAAGTCATTTCCGACTCATAGCGACCCCATGCACAGCAGAAGGAAGCACTGCCCGATCCCGTGCCAGCCCCACAATCCCTGCTATACTTGAGCCCATCATTGCAGCCACCATGTCAATCCATCTCGTTGAAGGCCTCCCCCTCTTTCATCTACACTGGGCAATTTAGGGCTTTCTCTCCTTGGAGTTACACAACTTTTGCTCTACATTCATAAGGGAAAACCTTATGAATCTACCCACTACTTGGTCATAAATCACGATTATGTGAGTTATGTTTGTTTTTGCCCTTGTGGTTGTTATAGCAGCATCTCACTCCCAGGAACCAAATTCTATTTTGATTATCAATTGCTCATAGCAAACCATCTTAAAATATAGTGAATTAAGATAGTAACTATCTTGCTCTGTCTCACAGACTTCATGAATTTACCCATTTGAGTTGGGTGGCTTTTATTTTCCACATGGCTTCATCTAGAAGTCTAATTATCTAGAAGTGTAATTATCTGAGGAATCTATAAAGCAGAAACATCCAAAATGGCTCACTAACATGTCTAATACCTTGTCAAGGGTATCTGGAAGACAAATCAGCCTTCTCTCTTCTCATAATCTCAAGACTTCTCACTCTCTATTATGTGGCCTTTCAATGTGGTCTTTCCAACCGATCTTCTCATATAGTCTCTGTACTTATATAATTGGGCCTTAAGTGTGTACAAGAAAAATTTCCTAGTTTTTTAAAACTTAGGGCCCCAAGCTAGTTCATCATCAGTTAAGCCACATTCTATTGGTTAATAGAAATGATAGGGCCTAATTCAACTCCAGTGAGGAAGGGAATACACAGATCATGAATACTGAAAGGTGTAGTTCATTAGGGTCATTTTTGCAGACTTCTTACCACAGAATTTTCAGGTGCTCTCACATCAAACCTTCATTGACTGGGACTTTTGCCAAGTCATTTAATTTAGTAAGCCTGTTATTTAATTCTGCAAGTTAATTCTCTCTCTCTCCTCTCTCTCTCTCTCTCTCTCTCTCTCTCTCACACACACACACACACAGTTTTTAGTAGCCTCTCGCTTATTTCCTACATTGAAAATATTGTCTATAGTTTTCTTAGGTATTTTTCTCACTGATTTATTGTTTCTGTTATGTTGTTTGTTGTTGTTGTCATTGTTATATGCCATCAAATCATCTCCGAATCATAGCAACCCCTCCTTGGGTTTCTAAGGCGGTATCTCTATGGAATTATATTGCCCAATCTTCTTTCTGAGGAGTGGCTGGTGGATTTGAATTGCCAGACTTCTGGTTAGCATTCAAGTGCCTTAAGCACTACGTAACTAGAGCTCCCATGTTGTTTGTTAGGTGCTGTTAAATCTGCTTCAGCTCACAGTGACCGCATGTAAAAGAGAAGGAAGCACTGCCCAGTCATGCACCATTCTCACAATCCTTGCTATACTTGAGCCCATATTGAAGCCTCTGTGTCAATCTATTCTGTCGAGGGTCTTCCCCTTTTCTGCTGACCCCCCCCCCCCACATTATAAAACATGATATCTTTCTCCAGGGAATGATCCCTTCTGACAACAAAACCAAAGTAAGTGAGATAAAATCTGGCCTTACTTGCTTCCAAAGAGCATGCTGGCTGTACTTCTTCCACAAAAGATTTATTCATTCTTCTGGTAGGCCATGATATTTTTAGTATTCTTTGCCAGCACCACAATTCAAAAGTATCTATTAGATTGCTCAATTCCTGTAGTTACTGTTATGATTCTTGAATCAATTTCTTCAAACTTTTATCTTCTTTACCTTCCCTACAGAGATTTTGAACGTGGGGTCCATTGCAGTAATTGTTTTCATGTTTGGATTTAGTAAATATGTAAACCATATGAAATCATATGAAAAATATGTAGTCTGTATATAAACTTTGTTAGCATCATAAATAATTAATTTTCTGGTAATTCCAGCCTTCTAAGTGAAAAAATAAGTACAGCTCTACTCTCAAGAGATTGTCCTTGGTTATCATGGACTTCAATTGTAAAGCCATGGGGAAAAGCAACAAGAGCTTCTGTTACACAAACCAACTCCAGACCAACACCAAAAGTCCACAAGCTTTGCTGCACACTTATCACTCTTGGCATCAATAACTCACTATAATCCACTGTTAATATTTATCAAGATGACTCTCCAGGATTTTCCTAGTTGACTCCAAATTACATAAATAAGTAATCTTTTGAGGTCATTCTTGAAGCATGTCCTCTTCTAGTCATTAGTTGTCTTTTATTTCATATTTCTATTTTACTAATAATCAGTGCCATAAAGTTAATCTTCATTTTTCAGATGGTTGATGACAATTATTTTGTTTGTTGATACTTTTCCCTTTCAAGTTTTTATTTATTTTGAAGTTAAAAGATACTGTGTATATTTTAATTGCATGTCCCAAAATGTCTCACATGTTTACAGACCATTTTACTCTTCTTTTTTTAAAGCATCCATGGTATTTCCATTGCCTTCAAGAAAGAATATAATCTAAATTCCTGAACCAGCTCTACTTATTCATTCCTCAAGAGTGCCATCCTATTCCTATTTTTATGTTTTTGTACACACTTTTCACAATGTGCTGGAATCACAGTATTCATGTTTTTTCAGTTGGTCATTTCCTAGTCATGTTGTAGCTACAGATAAAATTTTCATGACTTTTAGCACAAAAATTCATACATTTTTCTTACTTTTTTCATTTTAAGCAGCACTTTAAATTTGTATCATCACTACTTAATTGTTACCATTGTATTTACTTCTTACCTGGATAGTCCCTGATAAAGCTGATGTTTTTCAGTATAAGTAGTAACTTATCCAACTGGAGTATAATCATGTAAACAAGAAGCTTATTTTCTTAAAAATATTGCAAGCATAGCAAAAAAACAAAGCAACCCCCCCCCCAAAAAAAAAAAAACCCTCACCGCTATTGAGCCAATTCCTACTCATGGTGACCCCCACTGGGATTCCAAGACTATAAATCTTTAGGGAAATAGATTGTCCCATTTTCCTTATGAGGTGCAGCTGACGGGTTTGAATCACCAAACTTCTGGTTAACAGTCAAATGCTGTGCCACCAAAGCTCCTTCATGCAAATATAAGGAGAGAAAATTGCTAGATAGGTAAGACACATTGATTTGGGTGAAAGGAAAGGAAATATACCAAAAGCAAGTTACCAAAACAATAACACAAAGCAAGAAGACACAGAGAGGTACACAAGAGGTACAGACAACAAAGATAAACACTTTAAACAAATAAATAATGCAAATATATGGAATTACACCCAGTTTCACAAGTTTTAGTATGTGTGTTCTTGTTCATATCAATTAGCTTCTTTAAGTTTAATTAAAGTTTTCTAAGATGTATACATTAATAATGCCTATCCCATAGCAATAATTAAATTAGCTAACAAATGTATAATTTCACTTATGCTTTATTTTATGCCAAGAGATTTGGAAGACAGCTACCCAGCTAACTGACTGGAAGAGATCAATATTTGTACCCATTCCAAAGAAAGGTGATCCCACAGAATATGAAAATTATCAAACAGTATCATTAATATCACATGCAACTAAAATCTTATTGAAGATAATTAAAAAATGGTCGCAGCTGTATATTGACAGAGCACTTCCAGAAATGCAAGCTGGATTCAGAAGAAGACATGGAATGAGGGATAATTCCTGATATCAGATGGCTTTTAACTGAAAACAAAGAATACCAGAAAGATGTTTACTTATGCTTTATTAACTAGGCAAAAGCATTAGATTATGTGGATCATAATAAATTGTGGATAACATTGAGAAGAATGGGAATTCCAGAACACTAGAATGTGTTCATGAGAAATTTGTACATAGATCAGGCTGTTGTTTGAAGACAAGGGGATAATTCATGGTTCAAAATCAAGAAGGGAGTGTGTCAAGGTTGTATCTTTTCACCATATTTATTCAACTTGTATGCTGAGAAAATAATGCAAGACGCTTGATTATATGAAGAAGAATGTGGCATCAAGATTGGAGGAAGAAGCATTAACAACCTGCGAGACACAGATGCCACAAATTTGCTTGCTGAAAGTGAGGATGACTTGAAGCACTTACTGATGAAGATTAATGACTACAGTCTGCAGTATGGATTATATCTCAATATAGAGAAAACAAAAATCCTCACAACTAGTCCAATAAACAGCTTCACGGTGGATGAGAAAAGATTGAAGTTGTCAAAGATTTCATATTACTTGGCTCTAAAATCAACACCAATGGAAGCAGTAGTCAAGATATGAGATGATCTATTGCATTGGGCAAATCTGCTGAAAAGGACCTCTTTCAAGTGATGAAGAACAAAGATGTCTCCTCGAAGACTAACATATGTCTAACCCAAGCCATGGCTTTTTCAATCTCCTCTTATGCCAGTGAGAGCTGGACAATGAATAAGGAAGATCGAAGAAGAATTGATGCTTTTGAGTTGTGGTGTTGGAGAAGAATGTTATGAGTACCATAGTCTGCTAAAAGGACTAACATCTGTTCTGGAGGAAGTGCAGCCAAAATGCTCCTTGGAAAGCAAGAATGGCCAGACTTCATCTCACCTACTTTGGTCATGTTGTCAGAAAGAACCTGTTCTGATACCTAGCACTGCTCTAAAAAGAATATACCACAAATGGGACGGCCTTAACAAACAGGAATTTATTCTCTCACAGTTTGGAGGCTTTAAGTCCAAGTTCCACATGTCAGCTTCTAGGGGCTGGGTGAAAGCCCCTCAAACTTGGGGTCCAGCTCTGCCTCCTGTTCCTGGCCCACAGGAACTAGAGGCATTTCTTCACTCGGACAGCTGCTGGCTGCTGAGGCTGACAAACCCAAGGTTGACAAGTAAAAAGGCACTGTCCTGATGTTACCAAACACACAGGAGGTCATTAATTTAAGTACATTGTAAGTCCCAAGGTCAGCAGAGCATGGCAGGCTGCTGAACAATGACATGGCTACATTCAGAGTCCAAGCGTGCTGTACACTAGAGGCCATTTCCAAAGCTACTGTTGATTATATATGAGAAGCAGACCACATACTCAAAGGCAGCTACTCAGCTGCTCACAGTAGATTCCCCCGTGGAGTTGATTACCAGTCTCATCATGGGGAATACTACATCCAGCTGCCCAGCCACTCAAGCAGGTCTAGCCAAGTTGACACCAAAACATAACCACCACAGAGCCATTCCATGGAGAAGGATAGCATGTTTGTAATGTGGAAGGTCAGTGAAGAAGGGTAAAGCCCTCAATGAGATGAATAGGCACAGTGGCTGCGGCGATGGGCTAAAGTACAGCAAGAATCATGAGGCTGGCACAAGACCAGGCAGTATTTTGTTCTGCTGTGCATAGGGTCATTATGAGTTGGAGATGACTCAACGGCACCTAACAACAACAAGAAATGCAGAGTGCTTACCAGCATGTCTGACAGTTAGATTTATTAAAATTTCAGGCATTAATAAAAATAATAATGCTAGATAGAGTGGTAGTAGCAGTAATAATGCTGGTGAAAATAATAGTTATAATTCTTTATGTAATAGAATGTCTCTGCGAGTGTTAGTTGAGTAAATGAAAGAATGAATGCATTAAGTGTGGACAGTAAGTATTCACACAAATACTATATTTCTGCCACAAGAAATACTGATCCCCCAAATGAAAGTGCATCCATCCTGGGTTTGGTGATACTGTACTAATTACATCAGAATCTCAAGCAACCTTGTTGAAAGACAGAGAAATACGAACGGATTAAGTGACTCTAGAAGCATTTTGTTTTATATGAGTATGAATTGATGAGGTGACTTCTGCATACTTAGTCTAAAACAGCAGTGTAGACCATACATCTACATTACTCTAATCTGGCATAATTTTTATTTGGTGCAGGATGCTTAAAAGATGAAAAATTAGGATCCCTTGCATGAGAAACAAAGGCAATGCAGGATAAGGTCTACTAACATGAGAAAGTGCCACTGAATTTGTGTCTTATTCTTAGGCTGCATTGTTTGTTTGTTTGTTTCATTTTGTTTTTTGTAAATGAAAAAAGGGACAGTAACTCTATCTGAATCTTTGTTATCATACTCTCTAATTTTACCCAGCTATGTAAAAAGTATATTGCACTTTCTTATGATTTTTCAGTAAATGAAAAAAAAAAAAAAGTTATTTGGAGACAAGTTATTTTAAAAAATGTGGAGGAAATATAAATCAGAATTCTTAGCAAAAGTTACTTGGAATTCATTAAATATTATCTGCAATTCCTTTACAAGGATAGTCATGAATTACTATATAGTTGATTCCTGAAATCTTTTTTTTTTTCCATTCAATAAAATCCTTATCAACTATTGTTGTTGTTATGTGCTATCAAGTCGGACCTGACCCATAGCCACCTCTCCTTGGGTTTCCGAGGCAGTATCACTATGGAAGTAGATTGCCCCATCTTCCTTCTGGCAAGTGACTGGTGGATTTGAACCACCAGCCTTCTGGTTAGCAGTCAAGTGCCTTAGGCACTATGCTACCAGAGCTCCTTCAACTATAAGTATTTACAATGTCTATAACCCTTCAAAGGATGATGCTTTAATTTATTATTTCTCAAATAAAATCCTTAGTGGATGAAAGCGGCTGTTTGATAGAAGGTGTTAGTTAAGTGTAGGGTAGTTTGAGAGTGGAGATGTCTTAATTTGGGTTCTCCAGAGGAACAAATATATATATATATGTGTGTGTGTGTGTGTGTGTGTGTGTGTGTGTGTGTATACACACACATATATATGTATGTATGTATGTATAGGAGCTCTGGTGGTGGGTGCCTAAGGTATTTGACTTGACTGCGAACCAGAAGGTTGGTCGTTCAAATCCACCAACCACTCCATGGAAAGAAGATAGGACAATCTGCTTATGTGAAAATTTACCACCACAGAAACCCAATGGGAGATTGGAATTGACTCAATGGTAGTGAGTTTATATATAAGAGCTCTGGTAGCATAGTGCCTAAGATACTTGACTGCTAACCAGAAGGCTGGTGGTTCAAACCCACCAGCCACTCATTGGAAGGAAGTTTGGGCAATCTACTTCCTTAGTGACACCACCTTGAAAACCCAAGGAGGGGTCACTTTGAGTTGGGTCCAACTCAACTGCACATAACATAACAATATATACGTGTGTGTGTGTATGTGTGTGTATGAGACAGAGAAAGACAGAGAGGAGAGAGAGAGAGAGATTACTTTATTTCAAGGAAATTACTCACACAATTGTAGAGGTTGGCAAATCCCAAATATGTGAGTCAGGTGGTAAACTGAAGACCTCAGCTGGCTCACATGCTTGCAAAAACTGAGCAAGCTAAAGTCTGGTGACCTGGAGGCAGGCTGAAGACTTCTGCTGGCTTACATCCCAAGAACTGTAATTCAGGAGTTAGGAAGAGGATAGGGTCAAAAGTAAGCAAGTGAGCTTGCCAGCACATCTATTTACACGCTGGAGGCAAGCAGCACCCTCAAAGAAACTTTCCTTTCAGCTGATTGGTTGCTCACATCAAATGACAAAATGGAAGTTGATCACATAGTATCTACCATATTATTGCAAATCAGCCTAGCAAAGTTGGCACATAACGTTAATCACCACAATAGGTGTCATGGGAAAGGAAGACTTAATGTAAAGTGTAAAATAAGTAAGGCAAGAATAGAGCTAGAAATATGTCAAACACTGTATTATTTTGCCAAGGGCTTTTTGTGCACCATTCACTGTGTAAAACACTGTGATTTGTCCAGTGATGAAATCTGTATATGCCAAATGAAGAACTGGGACTAAGGCACTTTACAAAGGCAGTAGTTCACACAAGGTTTTGTAGCACTATCTTCTGCAAGGCATAACATTCTTTCATAATGAAAAATCAATTCTTCCCCCTCTTTGAGAGCAAAATCTTAGTGTTGGCATTTGTCTTTTAATGTCTGAGCATATAAGAATTACTAAGTGAAAAAAAGAAATGCACAAAGGTTAGGCCCTCTTCAACCTCCCAATTTTTCTCTATTTTGTCACTAAAACTGTTAAGATTTTCCCTAAGATTGTACATTGTACTCAACCAAATGATTGTAAAGTTTGGGTTGAATTTATGCTTGGATACACATCAGCTTTATTTCCCTTAGTGTAGTCCCAACCTTCAATACCACCTAGAAGCTTCTACATAGACTAAATTCTGTGGCTCAGCAACTAAGTGGTGCAAGCCACAGGGAGTGCATAATACCAATTTTCCACAGTCTGCACTGCCTACCCATTTGGTTAAAATTGTGATTTGAAGATGTTGCCTTTATTCTATGAAGCCCTAAATAGTTTGGGATCCGACTCGTCAGAAATCCCTTCTCTCCCTCCCTCTGCCATGCAGTGACAATTAAAGCCAAGCAGTATGTTTCTGATGAGAGTTTCCAAATTTAAGGCATATGGAGTTTTATTCAAAATGGGAAGAGCACTGCACATGGTCATCGCATCACTAGGATCCCCATGCTGCAATAGCCTAACATGATCTCATTTTGTTAACCTTCTGGGCATTTCTTTCTAATGACTTTTAATTAAAAGGGTTATATGTGAACATACTATTCTCTAACATTATTGGAAAGTCTTTCCTGCTTATTTAATATTTCCATTTTCATTTTACACATTGTGATTTTTAACAATGTGATGAAGTGTATGATTTAAGTATATTTTTTATATTCAGCATCCTCAAAATCTTTTTTTTTTTTTTTAATGAACAGAATAGCAAGATTCAGCACATATGAACAATATTTTAGGATTTTTTTTTTGTCATTGCTAATTTCAGAAAAAATGTTATGACTGAAATTTAAAGAGAATCATCAAAACATATCACCCAGGGTTGAATAAATTGTGTACTCATTTGATAGATGCCAAGAAATTCCATACATATATTTTGCAGTCCTTCTGTGAACAATATATTTAATGAGAATATAATTCTTTGAAAGAGACTGATACAGTTTAATGATAATGCAATTTACTCTTTGTTATACATGTGTTACATTTCAATATATTCTTTTAACAATCAATATTAAATTTAAGTCAAGATAGCTTTTAGAATTAAAATTTAACAACTGAAACATTCTAAGAGTAAAGAAAAAAAAAACAATAATTAAACCTAAATTACTCTTAAATTGCATTGATTTTCTTTTATATTTATAATGCAGCCTACATGCAATTAAATTGCAGTACAAAAATAAATTATTTATTTATTTATTTGTGGTGTTGTTCTTATGTGCCCTTGAGTCAGCCCAGACTCATAGCGACCCCTCCTTGGGTATCTGAGGCAGTATCACTACGAAAGTAGATTGCCCCATCTTCCTTCCAAGGAGTGGCTGGTGGGTTTGAACCGCCAGCCTTCTGGTTAGCAGTCAAGTGCCTTAGGCACTATGCTACCAGAGTTCCCATAACATGTGTTCTTAGGTACTTTAAAAATAAAAGAATACAAGGCTTCTGTAGTAGAAGATTTTAGATTTAATTGAAATATGTTGGTATTAAGACTCAAAAAATTAAATTTAGGTACCAATATTGAAATATATGATTTTAAGGTGATTTGTGGCATTTAATACCTGAATGGTACAACTGGAAATGTGCTTCAGCTAATTTAAGGACATTGACTGACATAATAAAAGTCTAGGGTCTGGGAAAATCAGAGAATACATGCAGTTACACTGAGCCTTTGTGCTTAATTGTCCATGGATTCACTGCTTCAGTCATTCCCTCAGTCTTAGCTTGAAATACATTTTGTATTTCCTTATAGATTCGATGGCACATAACAACAACAAACAACATAGCTATATTTTACCAAACCCTATCTCATATTTATTCTTGGAAATATAATCAGTTTTCTCTTTCCTTACACATGGCTCCTGTAGTTCACAATCATTCTAATTCCCAATAATACTGCTTTTCCATCTACAACATTTTATCTGTCTCTTTATCCCTACCATCCTTTATTGTGCTCCAATAACTTCTCCCATTATGGGCTCCCCTCTCAAATTATTCTTCTTTCCACACCATTGTTGCCAAATGACTTCCTTGCTCAACAATGTAACAATTCCCCAATATCCTTGTATTTTCTACTGATTCAAGGCTTAAATCACTTACCTATTTCTTAGGGTTCCCAATTCCCCTTGATGATCTGTCTCTGAATGATCTTTTTTTTCATCCATCAGGATCCAATTCAATATTGTTTCTGCTACTTCTGTCTACTCGATTACTTCTTCCTTTGAAATCTTACTGCTTTTTAAGTTTATATCAAATGGTTAAAATTAGTTGTTCTCTAACGTGTGAATTATGCCTTTAGCTGTATTTATCTTCCTGTTTTAAAAATTTGAGAGAAGGAATTATGTCTAGTCTAATTCAATCTCACAAACTTTTGTGATTTTTGTAGATTTTTCTACTGCATGTTATAAGATATAACATAGAAGCTTAATGAATCAAGACACTTTTCTGTTTGTGCTAATCAGTAAATAGATCTTGGAGCAATCAAAATTCAAAATGAACCTTGAAATTTAGACAGAACAACCATAGTTGTAGAAGAGGTTGAGCTCATTTTCAGAAGCCTTAATTATAGTCATTTTCTAGCATGAGGTTTCCGTTGGCACAAAAGCTAAAGCAAAACAAAACAAAAAATATCTTCTGTGTAATTACGTATTCCAGGGCCAGCCTCATGGAAAAGAGGCCTGTGCAGTTGCTTTAAACCCTGACCATCGAATGGCCTACTGCTTTGTTAAATGTTCTGCTCTGTTACCATTCCGATTGTTAATACCATATGAACATGGATACCTGAATTTTCACATTTCTCTAGGTCCAGAAAATTATGTATTCAGTTCTGGAATTGGAGCATTGTTTCCCAAACCTGGGCTACCCTCAAATATGAAGGTCCTCAGATACTGATTGAAAGTTTGGAGGTTTAAATCCACTAAGAGCTGCCTTGGAATGAAGCTTTGGCATTCTGTTTCTGAAAGATCATAGCCATTGAAATTCGTATAGAACACAATTTCACTCTGATACACATGAGGTCTCCATTAGTCAGAGTTGACTCGGTAGCAAGTGGCTGTCTATCTATCAATATCTATCTATCTATAGATCTATCTATCTATCATCTATAAACATGAATTGCAAAATCCATGGATTCATATAAGAGATCATCATTTACCAAAGATTTAGAATAATATGTTAAAAAGAAGTATTTATATATCTTTTCTTTTCTTTTTTTATCTAATCATGCATATGAAAATTCCCTGTAATGCCCAGACCCCAACTCTCCTGTTCAGATCCAAGAACCATATCTTAATTTTTTTTTATTTTTAAATACACTTTTCTTAGCTAATTTTGTATTTTCCACCACTTTTCATCACACTGAGTACAACACATCACCTATTATGCAGTGAATACTGGCTTCCAATGACTCCTTCAACAGTTGTTATTGTTTTTCAATCATGTCTTTTCTTGAACTCTTTAGGCTCTGAAATATAAGAATGTGGCCCCAGCAGGATGAAGGCATGTCCTTGGCAAAGTGAGAAGAGAGATCACATACCAATGGACAACCTCTCTTCAGTCTGATGGATGTGTGATGTGCTCTCCTGTGTCTGTCTTAAACTATGTTGTTGTCTTAAACTATACAAAGGACAAATAGACATTCCTTGCACAAATGGTACTGTAACAATCTTAGAAGGTTGTCTAGCATGAGGCCAAAACCTGTTAATGGGGTGAAGGTATTATCTGGGGGTAGCAGCAGGAAGCACAAAAGACATAGGTCACCTGCTTCTACCCTGATATCCTTGGGAGCTAAACTAGAGGTGGCACCAGGATTGGGACATGGATGTGTTACAGCCCATATGGGGACTCACACATGCAGCTCAAGCCAAGGGTCAGTGCTGGACATTCAGTAATCCAGAGCCCTGGTACCATCCTGATTATAATATAACTGAGTGATTAACATTTAGATGTAGTCACCACTCTTGGTGCCTATCACTCTTGATCCTGAAAAGAAATATCAGTGGGCAAGTGAAATACTTGGAGAGTCAAGGACCAGAGACAATCCTAAGGGTATGAAATGGGACTACTCAGTTCCCAGTCTGGCCTAGATGAACCCCACCCAATTGTCACTGATAGCTTGATTTACTGAGACAACCCTCTCTCCCCAGCTACCAGAAGGGGACATAGAAAATGTGAAGGAAGGCACTCTAAAGCTCAGGGCTTGGGCAGGAACCACAGTTTCCTGGGCTAAGTGTGTCATTGACCCAAGAAATGACACAAAATACTTGGTCATATCTGATTTGTTAAGATATGTATTTAAGACATAACTCACAGATTCGTACTTCTAGTAATTTTTATCTGGTAGGTCTTCTTGTGGTCTAGAATTATTATTATTTTAGTTTCTCATATAATTTTTATGTTTCCTAGCACTTGAAATTTTTTATATTAGAATTCTGTTTAGTTGATTTCAATTAAACAATAAGACTCTTGATTTCAATTAAACAATAAGACTCCAGCAATAGGAAGAGGGAAAAAAAAAAAAAAAAAACTGTTAGTTGATTTCTACATAGCCGTGTTTTCCAGCACCAATGAAAACTTCTAAAGTGATACTTAATACAGAGACACACATGGAAGAAGTTACCCACAAAACATATATAGTCACACAACAAATTAGAATAGGAACTGATCCTTCTTGATATAAAGACATAAGTCGAAGAGGTGATGTCTGGCTATTCTCAGTTCTAAGGAGAATTCTAGCTATATTTCTTCAAAGGCAGATTTGTTCATTCTTCTGGCAGTCTATTCCATTTGCTATATTCTTTGCCAACACCACAATTCAAATGCATGGATTCTTTTGGCTTCCTCATTCATTGTCAAGCTTTCACAAGTATATGAGGCTGTGGTAAAGACCATGGCTTGTGTCAGACTCACCTGAATCTTCAAAGTGACATCTTTGCTCTTTAATACTTTCAAGAGGTCTTCATCTTTGGCTTTAGTGTGTGGTGCATAAATTTGAATGATATTAGTATTAATTGGTCTTCTTTGTAGGCATATGGATATTATCCCATCACTGAGAGCATTGTATTCAGGATAGATCTTGAAATATTCTTTTTGAAGATGAATGTGATGCAATCCTCTTCAATTTGTCATTCCCGGCAGAGAAAACCATATGATTGTCTGATTCAAAATTGCCAATATCAGTGCATTTCAACTCACCAATGTCTAAGATATTGATCTTTATGTGCTCTATTTCATTTTTGACAATTTCCCATTTTTCTACATTCATGTTTCATACGTTCCACTTTTCAATAATTTATGTATGTTTGCAGCTGTTTCTTCTCATTTTGAGTTGTGCCCCATCAGCAAATGAAGGTTCCTAAACTTTTACTTCGTCCTTGTTATTAAAGTCCCCTCTACTTTGAGGTTTTAAACACCAGAGGCTCAGCCTCAAAACTCATGTCTACATGTCACCACAGTAGGACAAACCGACAGACAAGTTT
>NW_006922173.1:544297-562280 GCF_000298275.1 Orycteropus afer afer
TCCCTGGCCAATTCTTTCAGAAGTGGACGGCCTCTTCCTTCTTCCTAGTCTGTCTCAGTCTATAAACTGGCTGTTACCTATGCACCAGGTGCATCTCACTGGGTTTTAACACCAGAGGCTCAGCCTCAAAACTCACGTCTACATGTCTTAGGCACTGTTAATAAACCATGTTTTGTTGCCTATATTCATAGTTGAAGAAAAAGACTTTACTTCAAAGTTGATCAGAATGTTCAGTTTTATTTTCCCATCCATGAATACAAAAAACCTGAAATTTCTTCACAGACTCCAAAAGACTCTGTGTATCCAGATTAAGAACTTGTGAAGTATGAAAAAGTTAAGAGTGTAGAGAGTTATTTAGAAACACAAAAGAAGATGTAATATTTTTGTTTTTAAAAATGAGAGATGAAATTGACTTGAAAATTGCTTACTTATGCCAAAAAATTTAGAAAACAGCTACTTGGCCAACTGACAGGAAGAAATCCATATTTGTGCCCATTTCAAGGAAAGGTGATGCAACAGAATGTGGGAATTATCAAGCAATATCATTAATATCACACAGAAGTGAAATTTTACCGAAGATGGTCCAAAAATGATAGCAGCAGCACATTGACAAGGAATTGTCAGAAATTCAAGCCAGATTCAGAAGAGAACATGAGACATGGAATATCATTGTTGATATCTTACGGATATTGGCTGAAAGCAGAGAATACCAGAAATATGTTAACTTGTGTCTTATTCACTATGCAAAGACATTTGACTGTGTGGATTATAACAAAGTATAGATAATATTGCAAGTAAATTGAATTCCAAAACACTTACTTGTGTCTATGAGGAATCTTTACATAGACCAAGAGGCATTGTTGAAACAGAACAAGGTGATATACTCCTGCATGGTTTAAAATTAGGAAAGACATCAGTCATGGTCATATCCTTTCACCATACTTATTCAATGTGTGTGCTGAGAAAATAATCAGAGAAACTGGATTACATGAAGAAGACTGTAGCATCAGGATTGGAAGAAGACTCTAACATTCTGTGACATGCACAACTTGGGTCACTGAAAATGAAGAAGACATGAGTAAGGCCAACAATTACAGCCTTCAGTATTGATTACACCTCATCATAAAGAAAACAAAACTCCTCACACTGGACCAATAAACAACTTCTTGATAGACGTAGGAAAGATTGAAGTTGCCAAACATTTCATTTTACTTGGATCCACAATCAACACTCGTGGAAGCAGCAGTCAAGACATCAAACGGTGTGTTGCATTGGGAAAATCTGCTGCAAAGGACCTATTTAAAGTGTTTCAGAGCAAAGAGGTCATTTTGAAGACCAACATGTGTTTGACTGAAGCCATGCCATTTTTAATAGCTTCATACGCATATGAGATCTCTACAGTTCATAAGGAGGATTACAAAAGAACTGATGCTTTTGAATATGGAAGGCATCATGCACTGTTCAAGAACAAAAAAATCTGTGCTGAAGGAAGTACTGGCAGAATGCTCTTTGGGAGAGAGAGTGGTGAGTTAGCCTCTCCTACGTTTTTCATGTGGTTAGAAGAGATCAGTCCCTGGAGAAAGAGATCATGCTAGGTAAAGTGGAGTGCCAGCAAGAAAGGGGAAGACTTTCAAAGAGATGAAGTGACACAGTGGCTGCAATGATGAGCTAAAACATGGTAAAAATTGTGAGGATGGAGCAGGACCAGGCAGTGTTTCATTTGTTGTACATAGGGTCACTAATATTTGGGATCAACTTGTTGGCACCTAACAACAAAAACAAGGGTTGATTCAATCATTTCAAAGAGAAGGCAGAAGCACATAATACTAAAAGGCAAGTTGGAGTTTCCCAGGGGAGCTTAGTGGTACAATGGTTAAGTGCTTGGTTACTAACCTGAAGGTTGGTAGTTCAAGCTCACCACTCACTCTATGGGAGAATGATGTGGCAGTCGGCTTCAGTAAAGATTTACAGCCTTGGAGACCCTATGGGGCAGTTGTTCCCTGTCCTACAAAGTTGCGATGAGTCAGAATTAACTGGAAGGAAGTGGGTTTTATTTAAGATTTGTCTTTAATTTGGATGTTCACAGCCTGCTGACTGCCTGTGTTGGTTTTCATGGAATTTGATTATAACCTTTTACTTATCATTATATTTTAATGAAAATTTTTGCTAAAAGAGTTAAAAGTTTTTAGTATGATCTTTGAAAAGAAATTTCTACTAAAACTGTACTAAGTGTGTTTGCTCTCATTACTATTTGAAATTTCTGTGCATTTAATGTACATTTCTGTTATGAAATAAGGCATGTGGGTGGAATAGCCAAACATTGAAACTTCACCTATTTGAGCCTTGTCTACATTTTCATTTAGAAGCACTTTAAATCATCTGAAGGCATCATAAAATATAAGAGATATGAACTAAGATATTTGAACTAAATGTTTTATATTCTGAATAGGTAAGATTTTTCCACAACTTAGCATTAGTTCAGGCTTCTGAAAGGCACTTTGAACTAAATGAAGCTCAGTCTATGTGTTGCACATGATTAAGAGGATAAGCAGAGTCATTAACTAAACTGACTAATGTGCTACAGAGCTCTAAAACTCCCAAATGCCATCATGATGAAAGGAAGGCATTTACTTATTAATTTTCCTGCATAGATCTTGTTTTGGTAGCAAGAGATTGGATTCATTACTTTGCTCCTTCCCAGACTTGGTGTCATTGGTCTGGAGTGATATTGTCCTCCTTATCATATAAAAAGCCCATCATTTGCATGTACCAAGTACAATTTCAGACAACCTGTCTTATCAGTTCTTTTACAGTAGATACAATTTCATGAAGACTTCAGAGTCATCAACTCTAGATAACACTCTTTTTTTTTTTTTTTTAAATACAGGATTCATTACACTGTGTAAGATCCCATTAGGCTGAAAATTCAGAGCAACACATAGATGTAATCACACAAACAGAATGCCATTAATTATAAAATGCAAAAGGAAATCTGTGTAATACATGTTTTGTTTTAAAATATAAAATCTGGTTGCAGGCAATTAATTATATATTTATAGCTCTCTCTCTTTCTCTCCCTCTCTCTCTCTCTCTCTCTCTCTCTTTATTTTAAACTTCATAGGCCCAACAAAGTAAATAAAATTTTTGAACACTATTATATTACAGCACTTAAAGAGATAATAAACGTAATAAAAGAGACCATACACACAGATGCACACACACACACACACACAAACGTACCATTGACAAGGAACTTAAATGTAGTTGCAGAGAGACACAGCATATTAGGTCATTGATGAGTTATAGGCAGAAAGGAGTACTATTTTTTACCGAAGATGCTGCAGGCTAGAAGATTTTTACAGAACTGAGAGGACAGCTGCTACTGGATTCTGGATGAGGTGGTTGGAAAATAAAATAAATGGATGTGAGGTAAGCATTAACAAGTCTCTAGAGAGTTTATAAATAGAAAAAATGCTGACCTGGTTCATAGAGTGGATAAAACCTATTGGAAATAAACATGTAGGGATGACAATAATGAGTTATAGAAAGAATGTGTATTAGTCAATGCAGTGAGAGTGAGAGAGGGCACTGGGCCCTGTAGCCAAGGACAAAAATAAGTAAGTAAATAAATAATACGAGCAGTGTGAGGTTATGAAGAGTCAGAAGACTTCTCAGCTTTAGTCTAATTTCCAACCCTTCCCACCTGGGTGATTTTTCTCCTGCCTGAACTTCACTGGGTCTCAGTTTTTGTGTGAGTGAAATAAACTGAATCCTACCTGTCTCTGTAAGATTGTTGTGATAAAATGATGTAATGAAAGAGGTAGAGATTCCAAAATCTGAGTACTTAGTGACTGTGGTATTTAATTTATTCATGAGGAAAAAGCATAACATAGAATCATAAAGAAAATAAAGATAATAATTATTATATATACAAAAACACATATATGTAACTCTGTGTATATTTAATAAATGGATGAAATAACATAATTACTTACCACAGCACCTGACATTTGGTAACTTGTATAGTGAAAAAGGCCAGAATTCATCTCACCTACTTTGGTCATGTTGCCAGAAGGGACTGTTCCCTGCAGAAGGATATCATGCTTGGAAAAGTGGAGGGTCAATGAAAAAATGGAAGGCACTTGATGAGATGTATTGACACAACAGCTGCAACAATGGTCTCAGGTATTGCAAGAATTATGAGGCTGGAACAGGACCAGCTTTGAGTCACAGCCGATTCAGCGGTACCTAACAACAACATCAACAACAAGCTCATTGTGACCTATGCATCAATTTCCACAAAACAACCATTAATTTTCTGTTTTATTTGTTTGATGTTACTCTTGATATTACTACCGGTTAACTTAAGTTCAAAGAAAGGAATAATAGCTGAGAATCCTAAAATTTTATAGAACTGTTTTTGTTACCTAGAGCTGTTCTAATAGAAATGGAATGGCTTGAACAAGCCAGAGTTCATTCTCTCACAGTTTGGATGGAGCTTTTAAGTCGAAATTCAGTGTGCCAGGCTCTAGTGGCTCTGGGAAAGCCCCTCGACCTTGGGCTACAGCTCTGCCTCTTGTTTCCAGCCTGCTGGAACTAGAAGCTTTTCTTCACTCAGACAGTTGTTGGTGTTGTTAGGTGCTGTCATCTGACTCACAGTGACCCTATGCACAGCAGAACGAAACACCACCTGCTCCTGATCCAGCTCCATGATTCTTGCTATACTTGAGCCCAACACCACTGCCACCACGTCCATTCAACTTGTTGAGAGCTTTACCCTCTTTCATCCACCCTCCGCCTTACCAAGCATGACATCCTTCTCCAGGCAATGGTCCCTTCTGACAACATGAGCAAAGTAGGTGAGACGAAGTGTGGCCATTCTTGTGTCCAAGGAGCCTTCCAGCTGCACTTCCTCCAGGACAGATGGGTTAGTTCTTTGATCAGTTGACGGTACTTTCAGCAACAGCAACACCACAGCTCAAAATCATCAATTCTTTGGTCTTCCTTATTCATTGTCTAGCTCTCACATGCATATGAGGGGATTGAAAATAACACAGCTTGTGTCAGACACACTTTAATCCTCAAGGAGACATCATTGCTCTTCAGCACTTGAAAGAGGTCCCTTGAAACTGATTTGCCCAGTGCAACATGTCATCTGATGTCCTGATTGCTGCTTCCATTGGTATCAATTGTAGAACCAAGCAATGTGAAGGCAACTTCAATCTTTTCTCCATTTATCGTAATGCTACTTAAGGTCCAGTTGGGAAGATTTTTGTTTTCTTTATATTGAGATGTAATACATATGGCAGACTGTATTCTTCAACCTTCATCAGTAAGTACTTCAAGTCATCCTCACTTTCATCAAGCAAAGTTGTGTTGTCAGCATATCACAAGTTGTTAATGATTCTTCCTCCAATCCTGATACCACATTTTTCTTCATATAATCCAACTTCTCAGATTATTTGCTCATCATACAGATTGGATAAGTATGGGGAAAGGATACACCCCTGACACACTGCCTTCTTGATTTGAAACTATGCAGCATTCCCTTTTTCTGTTCGAATGACAGCCTCCTGGTCTATGTACAGGTTCCTCATGAGTACAATTAAGTGTTCTGGAATTCCCATTCTTTTCAATATTATCCAAAATTTGTTATGATCCACACAATCAGATGCTTTTGCATAGTCTATAAAACACAAGTAAACATCTTTCTGGTATTCTTTGCTTTGATCTAAGATCCATATGACATCAAGAATGATATCCTTTATTTCATGTCCTCTTCTGAATCCAGCTTGCATTTCTGGAAGTTCTCTGTCAATATACTGCTGCAACTATTTTTGAATTGTCTACAGTAAGATTTTACTTGCATATGATATTAATGGTATTGTTTGATAATTTTCACATTCTGTGGAATCACCTTTCTTTGGAATGGGTACAAATATGGATCTCTTCCAGTCAGTTAGCTGAGTAGCTGCCTTCCAAATCTCTTGGCATAACTGAGTGAGTGCCTTCTGTAGGGCATCTGTTCATTGAACTATCTCAATAGGTATTCCATCAATTCCTGGAGTCTTGTTCTTTGCCAATTCTTTCAGTGCAGCTTTGACTTCTTCCTTCAATATCATTGGTTCATGAACACATGCCACCTCCTGATATGGATGACAATCAACAAGTTCTTTTTGGTACAGTGACTCTGTGTATTCCTTCCATCTTCTTTTGATGCTTCCTGTGTCATTCAATATTTTTCCCATAGAATCTTTCAATATTGCAACTCGAGGTTTACATTTTTTCCTCCGTTCTTTCAGCTTGAGAAATACTGAGTGTGTTTTTCCCTTTTGGCTTTCTAACTCCAGGTCTTTTCATATTTTATTAGAGTAATTGGCTTTATCTGCTCAAGCTGCTCTTTGAAATCTGTTCAGCTCTTTTACTTTGTAATATCTTCCATTTTTTTTTTTTTTAGCTACTCTCTGTTCAAGGGCAAGTTTTAGAGTCTCTTCTGACATCCAGTTTGGTCTTTTCTTTCTTTCTCATATGTTTAATGACCTCTTGCTTTCTTCATGGATGATGTTCTTGATGTTATCCCACAATTCTTCTGGGTTGTGGTCATTGGTGTTCAATGCATCAAATCTATACTTTATGGTCTATAAATTCAGGAGGGATATATTCCAGGTCATATTTTGGCTCTCATGGATTTGTTTTAATTGTTTTCAACTTCAGCTTGAACTTGCATATGAGCAATTGATGGTCTGTTCCACAATCAACTCCTGGCCTTGTTTTGGCTAAAAATATTGAGCTTTTCCATCGTCTCTTGGCACAGATGTAGTCAATCTGATTCCTGTGTACTCTACCTGGCAAAGTCCGTGTGTTTAGCCACTGTTTGTGTTGTTGAAAAGATATTTGCAATGAATAAGTCATTGGTCTTGCAAAATCCTTTCATGCAATCTCCAGTGTTATTTCTGTCACCAAGGCCAAATTTTCCAACTACTGGTGATTCATCTTTGTTTCGAACTTTTGTGTTCCATTCACCACTGATAAGCAACACACCTTGATTACATGTTTGGTCAATTTCAGACGGCAGAAATTGATAAAAAAAAAATCTTCAATTTCCTCATCTTTGGCTTTGCTTTTTGGTGTGCAAGTTTGAATAATAGTAGTATTAACAGGTCTTCCTTGTAGACGTATGGATATTATTCTATCACTGGCATCATTGTACTTCAGGACAGATCTTGAAACATTCTTTGTGATGATGGATGTCACACCATTCCTCTTCAATTTGTCATTTCTGGCATAGTAGTTCATGTTGTTGTCTGATTCAAAATGCCAAAAACTGGTCCCTTTCAGCTCACTAATGCCTAGGATATCAATCTTTATGCATTCCATATAGACAGAACTTTAAAGGAGCAAATGCATAAGGCAGAAATTCTAAAGTAATTAAGTTTTTTTTTTTTTTTTTTTTATGTTAGGGCATTTGTTTCAGGGACTGACTCACCCTCAATGACTCCAGAAAGCCTAGAGTCAATTAGAACTTGAAATTCTGTTGTATATCCCCACCTTTTGGATCAAGAGATTCTTCTATGGAATTTTTGTCCATAATATTCAGTAATGACAGCCAGCCACCATACAGTTCTTCTCATCTCATGGAAAAGGAAGCAGTTGTTTGTGGGCATATTTATAAACACATTCTATTTCCATTCTTCTATATCTGACTCTCTATCTTCCTCTGTTGTGGCAAATAAATAGAAACCCATTGTTGTACCTTGGTTGACTCCTTTCACACTTTAAAGAGAGTAGGCAAATACAATGAACTAAAGAATAGAACCAAAGGACTAAGTATAATATTAGGCTAATAAACTGTGATGTCCCATAAAGCCATGAAACAAAAATTCCATACTCAGAAAACAAATACCATGAGGTATTTGATTGTATGTAAGTAGCCTCAGTAGCTACTAATTTTTTATTATTTTTGTAAATATATATATGTATCACACAACATTTGCCAATTCCACTTTTTATAGGTGTACAACTTACTGATATCAGTTACATTAATTGACTGTGTAATCCCTAGCATTAATAAATGTGAAATTTCCATCATTGTAAACAGAAACTCAGAAGCAAGAACATCCCAACTTTCCCCTTTCTTACTACTCCTTGTAACCACCAATAAACTTTGGTGTGTATACATTTGTCTGTTGTTGTTTTATTCTATACAGTGGGATCATATAATATCTTTCCTTTTGTAATTGGCTTATTCAACTTCGCATAACATCTCCATCAATATTGTGATATGTATCAGGACTTCATTTTATTATTATTATTATTATTATTATATTGACAAGTCATTCATTTCTAATTTTGACATTTCTGCTTAGATGAGCTATATAAGTTCCATTAAATTATCAAGGTAAACACACAACTTAACTATATATGACCATTTAGAATACATTTCAGATTTCTTGTTAAAAATGATAAAGTTTCAATCTCTTAAGGAATAACACAAGCAGGAAATGTGAATTTGTCGTTAAAGGATAAAGTTCATTTTTAGAACAAAGAAATTTCAAAGACTTAATGTACCATCTTCCTAACTTATTTTCAGCAAATAATTGTGATAAAAATGGGTCTCTTATTAAAATTATTTTCATGTTATCTTGAAAATTTGAGATTAATTCTATTTTAAACCTTAGAGATTCAAAAGATTGAGAGTTGAATTAAAATCATGTCATGAGAAGGATTTCAGTGAGAAGTCATTGCCATGCAACTTTCAAAACTTTAACTGACATGTGCTGTTTGTTTCACAAAACAAAAACAAAAAAAGAAAAAAATTGTATTAAAATATGAGAAAGATATAAAAGAACCATATCTAATTTGATCACATTTTATGCTCTCATTTTCATATTTATTAATTTAATTATAGTTTAGTTCTTTCCAAATGTCCTGTCAAGTGATGTATTCTTAGTTTATTCTTAACACGGAAACTCTTCAACAGTTGTATTTCAGTACTAAAAGTTAAGAAAAAATTTCTTCCTTTTTTCTAGAGTTTTAATTTTTGTCTATTAGATTTAATAGTTAAATCATAACAAAAGATAGATTTCTAAGCTCTAATTTATCTTTGTAAATCAAGTAAATGACAGCTACTATCAGAGGAACAGATTTTTTTAAAAAACGCTAAAGCTATGATCTATAATTCATTACATTTATATGAATGCTTTGAAGTAATTCTTTGTGCTCTTTGAAACCATACATATATATCATTATACTGCAGAATAATTTGGTTTATTTATTATTTTTTAAACAGTCATTGAATATAGTGTACTGACATGCTTTATTTCCCAAGCTACTTGGACATGGTTTGTGGTTTCCACATCAATCCACAGTAACCAGAAGTTATTTTCCATAGGAAACAATAACAAATGTAATTCACAAATTGTTTTTGCTAGTGGAAACAACATTGCATTATTTTCTAATAATGAGGCAGCTACAATATCACTACTGATCAAAGTCAACAAATTGAAAACAAAAAAGTAGCAAAGCATACTCATTATAACTCAAGCTAAATAATTGTCAGGGCACAGGAAAAAACTTAAATTCACTTGTAACAAGCTCAGGAATGGCAGAACTCTGTGTAACTCTGATGTGTTCAGTAGAAAGGTCAGTCATGAAGCATAAACCAATTATTTCCCCGTATTTTTACCCATATTGATTTCTATACCTGAGGTTGTTTAATGGGTAGTGCATGAATATCTACACAATTTATTTTTATTGGAGTCCTTGCTGTAGCAGAGCAGAAAAGCAAACAAACATAACTGTTAGCCAACAGTGTCATTGAATATTTCTTAAACATGGGAAAATGGAAGTGGTTTCCTTCCCAAAAGAACTCATTTGACAATGGAGCAAGAAAGAGGTCAGGTAAAAAAGACACAGGATTTTCCATAAAAAACTTCTTATGTATCATTTTGAAAAAAGTCCCTTTCTTTTAGATTGTCTGAAACATTCACCTTAGTCAGGAAACACATAAGTAAGTCTTCAAACAAATATATATCACAAAGAAATATAGGAATTTAAGCATTAAACTCATTTAACATTAACTGCAAGGTGTTTACCAAGGAACAAATGACATATATAGACCTTCGAAATTTACATGTTTACTTATAGAAGACAGTAAAACTTGCAGGTAAAAGATTTCAATATCTGACCTGATAACCTAGATTGAAATTCACCTTTATTTGATTCACTAAAATATTGTACCCCATCAAAACACACTTTAGAACATTAACACAAAATTATAGAGTACCAGCATAAACAACATCCTTAAAGATCCTCTATCTACCCAATACTTCTGCCTAGTTTCATAAATGATATAAATGAGAAAAGATATGCTGTGTTGATTTTTAAAATTCATTTAATCAATGATAGAACAAGGTCTAAAACCAGTTCACTAGAGTTCTATGGGCACAAAAGAGTATATGTGTGCAATTATGTGTGCCTGTATGTCTGTGCATGTGTCTGTGTGTGTGTGTGTGTGCATGTGTGTGAAGCAGAAAGAAAAACAAATTTACATCATAAATAAATATATTTGAATGAAAATCTCTCTCTCTTTTTTTCTTTTTAGGTTTTAAAACTGGTCAATGGAAACAGAAGACATTCTCATCCTTCTTTAGTATCCTTAATTCACCTTGTATATTTTTGGTCCTGAAAAAACAAATTCAGGAAATATTTGTAGGATTTATTTACAAATCATCAGCAGAAATGGTGTCTCTTTATTTTTTGTCCCGAAATGTGATCCTCTACAGAACTGCATAAACCTTGGAAAGTCTAAACAAAGTGGTGCCATCACATAATATACCTCTCTGTGAGGTGATATGTACGGATGTTAAGGTCATAGACTAATGACAGTCTGAGTTTACCCAATTTTAGATTGTAGCTTTATTCTTTTAAACTTTATGAGTCTCTTTCTTCAGGTATGTTAATTGTTGCTGTTGTCGTTGTGAGGTGCTTTGGAGTCAGCTCTGACTCAGAGTGATCCCATGTACAACAGGACAAAACATTGCCCAGTCCTGTGCCAGCATCATAATCATTTCTATACCTGAGCCCATCGTTGCAGCCACTAGGTCGATCCATCTTGTTGTCTTCTGCTTTTCCAGTGACCCTCCCCTTTACTGGTTATGATATCCTTCTCCAGGAAAAGGTCAGTTCTGGCAACATGACCAAACTAGGTGAGACAAAGTCTGGCCATTCTCACTTCCAAGGAAGTTTCTGGCTGCACTTCCTCCAGGACAGATTTGTTTGTTCTTCTGGCAGTCCATGGTACTTTCAGTATTCTTTGCCAACACCACAAGTCAAAAGCATTGGCTCTTCTTCAGTCTTCCTTATTGATTTTCCAGCTTTCACATGCATATGAGGCCACTGAAAATACAATGGCTTGGGTTAGGCATAGGAGCTCTGGTGGCATAGTGCCTAAAGCATTTGACTGCTAACCAGAAAGATGGAAGTTCAAACGCACCAGCCACTCCTCAGAAAGAAGGTTGATCAATCTACTTCCATAGTGATACCACTTTGGAAACCCAAGGAGGGGTCACTATGAGTCGAAACTGACTCCACGGCAGTGAGTTTGGTGTGGTTTGTCTTGGAGGGTTAGACACACCTTAGTCTTCAAGGAGACATCTTTGCTCTTCAGCATTTGAAAGAGGTCTTTTGCAGAAGATTTTTCCCATTGTAATACACCATCTGAGGTCTTGACTGCTGCTTCCATTGGTGTTGATTACAGAACCAAGTAATATGAAATCTTTTCTCCATTTATCGTGATGCTGCTTATTGGTCCAGTTGTGAGGATTTTTGTTTTCTTATGTTGAGATGTAATCCATACTGCAGAGCATAGTCTTTAATCTTCATCAGTAAGTGCTTCAAGTCTTCCTCACTTTCTGCAGGCACAGTTGTGTCATCAGCATCAGGTTGCTAATGAGACTTCCTCCAATCCTGATGTCACTTTCTTCTTCATATAGTCCAGCTTCTTGGATTATTTGCTCAGCATACAATTGAATAAGTACAGTGAAAGGATATAACCCTGGCACACCTCCTTCCTGATTTTAAACCATGCAGTATTCCCTTGCTCTGTTCTAATGAAAGCCTCCTGGTCTATGTACAGGTTCCTGATGAGCAAAATCAAGTGTTCTGGAATTCGCATTCTTGTCAATGTTATCCATAATTTGTTATGATTTACCCAATCAAATGCTTTTGCATGGTCAATAAAACACAAGTAAACATCTTTCTGGTTTTCTTTGCTTTCAGCCAAGATCTATCTGTCATCCAGAATAATTTCTCTTGTTCCACATCTTCTGAATCCAGTTTGCATTTCTCAAAGTTCTCTGTCAATACATGTTCTAACCATTTTAAAATTATCTTTAGTAAGATTTTACTTATATGTGATATTAATGATATTGTTCGATAATTTCCACATTCTGTGGGTTCACCTTTCTTTAGAATGGGTACAAATATGGATCTTTTCCAGACAATTGGCCAGTTGACTCTTTTTCAAATTTCTTGGCATAGACAAGTGAATGCCTCCTGTACAGTATCCGTTTGTTGAAACATCTCAATGAGTATTCTGTCAATTCCTGGAGCCTTGTGTTTTGCCAATGCCTTCAGTGCAGTTTCAACTTCTTTCTTTGATACCATTAGTTCTTGATCATGTGCCACATCCTGAAAAGGATGAACACAAACCAATTCTTTTTGAAACAGTGACTGTGTATTCCTTCCATCTTCTTTTGAGTTTTCCTGATCACACAATATTTTGTCCATAGAATCTTTCAATATTGCAACTCTAGGCTTAAATTTCCTCTTCACTTCTTTCAGCTTGAGAAATACCGAGTGTATTCTTCCCTTTTGGTTTTCTAACTCCACATTTTTTCACATTCATTATAATAATTGACTTTATCTTCTTGACCTGCTCTTTGAAATCTTCTCTTCAGCTCTTTCATCATTATGTCTTCCATTTCCTTTGTTGTTGTTGTTATTTGCCATCAAGCTGGACCCGACTCATAGCAATCCATTTGCTACTCTCCTTTCAAGGGTAAGTTTCAGAATTCCTTCTGACATCCATTTTGGTCTTTTCTTCTTCTTCTGTCTTTTTAATGACCTTTTGCTTTCCTCATGGATGATGTTCTTGATGTCATCCCACAATTCCTCTGGTTTTCGATCATTGGAGTTCAATGCATCAAATCTATTCCTTAGATAATCTCTAAATTCAAGAGGTATAGTCAAGGTCATATTTTGGCTCTTGTTGACTGATTTTAATTGTCTTCAACTTCACCTTGAACTTGAACATGAGCAGTTGATGGTCTGCTTCAGAATCATCTCCTGGCCTTATTTTGGCTGAAGATATTGCTTCTATTGCCTCTTTCTGCAGATGTACTTGCCTCTTTCTACAGATGTACTGTGTACTCCATATGGTGAAATCCACATGTATAGCTGTCATTTATGTTGCTTAAGAAAGGTATTTGGAATAAATAAGCTGCTGGTCTTGCAAAATTCTATCATGTGATCTCATGTCATCTCCATCACTAAGGCCATATTTTCCAACTACCAGTGATTCTTCTTTGTTTCCAACTTTTGCATTCCAATCACCAATAAAAGTCAACACATCTTGATTGCATGTTTGACAAATTTCAGACTGCAGAATTTGGTAAAATTCTTCAATTTTCTCATCTTTGTCTTTTGTGGTTGGTGGGTAAATTTGAATAATAAATAGTATTAACTAGTCTTCATTCAGGTGAATGGATATTATCCTACCACTGACAGCATTTTACTTTGGGATTGATTTTGCAACTTACTTTGTGGCAATGAATGCCACTCTATTCCTCTTCAATTTGTCATTCATGGCATAGTATATCATATGGTTGTCTGACTAAAAACTGGCAAAAACTGGTCCTGTTCATCTCACTAATGCTTAAGATATTGATTTTTATGCATTCCATTTCATTTATAACAACTTCCAATTTTCCTAGATTCATACTTCATGCATTACATATTACAATGATTAATGGATGTTTGTAGCTGTTTCCTCTCCCTTTGATTCATGACACATTAGCAAATTGAGGTCCTGAAAGCTATGCTCCATCTACATCATTGAAGTCGGTTCTGTTCTTAGAATCTGTTGTATTTTGAATGCCTTCCAACCTGAGGGGCTCATCTTCTGCCACTATGTCAGACAGTGTTTCATTGCAATTCATAAGGGTTTCACTGGTCAATTCATCGAGAAGTGGATGGCCCTTCCTTCTTCTGAGTCTGTCTTAGTCTGAAAGTTGTACTGAAATCTGTCTACCATAAGTGACCCTGCTGATATTTGGTGGCATAGCCTCCAGCCTCACAGCAACACACAAGCCACCACAGTACAACAAACTGACAATCGAGTGGTGGGGTATATTAATAGTACCATCTTATTTTCTTGTTAACAGCACTGCCTGGCATAATACAAGGAAATTAAAAGTATTAGCTTTTATTTCCATCTTATTTTTATGATTACATGGAATCCTGAGTGGATGGTTCACCTATAACATGAAATATTATTTACCTTCAAAAAGAGAATGATATCTACAAGAAAAAAAATCCTCTTTGTCTCTTTTTTATAAAAGTACAAAAGATCACAATAAATATTTAAACAGATTTACAAATCCCAATTAATTACTTAATGTAGTTGTTAATTAATATAATTTCTCTTGCTAGCTATAACTTAGATTTTGTGAAAATTTTCTCTTTTGAGCAACATGAACAAATATTCCAATATGTGTATCTTTATGGCAATCAATAATCAGAAAATATTATCATGATTATTGTCACCTATTTAATGGCTCATTGAATTTACTGTCCACATCAGTTTCTTCTTCTACATTCCCATGAGAGTAGATGTAATAAAAGTCTTGTAATAAAAAGCAGGAAATGTGCAAAAATAATAGCAGCCAAGTTGTTTACCTTGAATGTGTTTAAAAATTTTATGAACTCAAATTTGTATTTCATATAATTTGCTTCACATTTTTATATCAAACAATTACACAAATTAAGAGATTTAAATAAACTTCTGAAGTTTTCACATTTACTTTTAACTTCATATATTACAACCTTTTTTCAAGTAATTATTTTAGATTTGAATATTAAAAAACGAATATTACTTCTTCTTATCAAAGAAATGTAGAGATGGTTAAAGTTGATTTTGAATTTAAACATCAATTTCCTGAGTGGGAGACAAAAAGAAAAAAAAAAAAAAAAACTCAGACATTTCTTTTAGTTTATTAGAACAATGATTGGAAGACTGTGGCCCATGTGCCTAATCTGACTCACTGAATGATTTTGTAACTAAAGTTGTTTTCTGGACAGCCACACTTAGTTTATATATTGCCTATGACTGCTTCCACACCACAGAGTAAGAGATACAATCTGATCTAAAATAGTTATTAAAATATCATCTATCCCTTTATATGAAATGTTTACTACATAGAGCTTTTTTACATTAAAGTATCATTATTATTATTATTGACTTTGACAAACATTGATTTTTTCAAAGTTTAGGTTGCTGGAAGTCTGAATCCAGGGTGCCTGTTCTGAGGGAAAATTATCTTTCTCTCTCAGCTCTGGGAGAAGGTCTTTGTCTCTTCAGCTTCTGTACATTGGCTCCTTGGTGATTTTAATGTGTCTTGAATCTATCTTCTAAAATCTTTGGTCATTTATTTTTTAAACTTCTTTTTTTTTTTGTGATTTGGGTGAAAGTTTACAGAGCAAATTAATTTCCATTCAACAGTTTATACACATCTTGTTTCATGATACTGATGGTAATTCCTACAATATAACTGCATTTTCCCAGTTCTTCCCTGTGTTTACTATTCCCATTCATCCTTCTTTCCTATTCTTTCCTGCCTTCTGAGCTTTATCCCTGGGCAGATGTCACCATTTTGATCTAAAGTGATTGATTGTTGCAAGGGGTGAACGCTTCCTAATATTAGTGTTTATGTTATAGGCCTGTCTATTTTGGCAATAAGTTGAGCCATGAAGATAAATTCAGTTCCAGGTTTGAATTGTGACTAAAGGCCATAGTCTTGGAGGCTTGACTGATCTCTCCATCAGACAAATGCATCTGGTATTCTTTATGATTTGGAGTTTTGTTTCACAACTTTCTTCAGTTCTATCCAGGACCTTCTATTGTGATCCTTTTTCAGAGCAGTCAGCTGTAGTACCCAGGCACTATATATTTCTTTTGGTCTCATGTACATGAGGCTGAAGTTCACATGGTTCATTAGTCATTTGGACTACTCATTTCCTTGAAATTTTATTTTCTTCACTTTGTTTTGCTTTGGGTGAGGGGAGACCTTAGATGGTCAGCCACAAACTTTTAAGACCCTAGTTGCTACTCACCAAAGTAGGATGGGGAAAATTGTCTTTGTGAACTATATTATGCTAATTGACTTTGATGTCCCTCAACTCTATAGTTCTGAGCCTCCAGGCCCAGAAAGTATTTCCCTCAAGCTGTTTTGTTATGGCTAAGAAGTTTTCATAAATTTGGCCCATGTATGCTTTATTATATTTATGGATGTATTTGCAACACATGTAAATACATAAACAGAAATATCCTCTGTCAAACCTAAGTAAATTCATGAGTGTAGTCACAGTCACCTTCCCACACTGGCTTAGTTTGTGTGTCTTTCAATTTATTCACTCAGAGATTATTGTTATTACAGCTATTGAAAGATTGTGTATGTAATAGTATATAACTATGTTGCCTTTAAATTTGTAGCTCCTCTCAGTGTCTTCCATTGTCTTGATCATTTTCTACTGCCTTCCTCCTTAATGTGCATAGCCTTTTCCTTCATCAAAGTTAACAGTTATTTATTCTACTCAAAAAAAAAAAAAAAAAACAGAAACCCAAACTCACTGCCATTGAGTCAGGACTGACTCATAGCAACCCCTCCTTGGGTGTCTGAGGCAGTATCACCACAGAAGTGGAATGTCCAACCTTCCTTCCAAAGTGTGGCTGGTGGGTTTGAACCCCCAGGTTTCTGGTTACCAGTCACGTGCTTACAGCATTATAAAACCAGAGGTTCCAATCTCCTCAAATCTACCATAATTTTCCTCTGGATACATGTTCTCAAAAAAACAAAATGCCAGTGACATCTGTCTCCTTAAAAAACATTCAATGCCTTTCCATAGATCATAGGATAAAGATAAAATTCCTTTTTTTTTTTTTTTTTTATCTTTTGGACCTACATCACTTAACTCTTCAACATTCTTATTTCCATTTGCACTGTGTACTCTTCTTATTTCCAACCACACTGGCTTTTGAACACATCATCTCCTGTGCCTGCTCCTTTTCTTCTTCTCTATTAATTTATTTTATTTTATTTTCTACACTTGAGATAACAGTCATCTTTCTCTTTTCTGCTGATCACCTTCTCATTGCTAAGCATATTCATAGCACATTCACCTCTTCTTGGTATGTTAACCAAAGATGTTACCAAATATTCATTCATATCTTGATAGGATTAAGCACATTTACCCTGATAAACTTAAAATACAAGAAGGCTGAGACTCTTACCTGCTTACTTCAATATTGCATATTTTTATTATTATTATTTTACTTTTATTGTGGTGAAAACATAGACAGCAAGACATTCTCCAACATAACAACTTCGTCATTTACAGCTTAACATCATTGATGACATATTTCATGTTGTGTGGCCATTATTGCTATCTTTTCTCAAAATATCCTACCAAACACAAACTCAAGGTCCTACAAACAAAAGCTTTGCCTCCACCCCCCTTCCTTCCCCTGATGACCACTGATGACCACTAATAATCTAATAATCTTTGGTTATATATATATATATATATATATATCAACCTATCTAGGCAATTCTTTAAAATATTTTTCCAGTGATATTAACTCAAAGCAAAATATAATAGGATTGTACTTAAATTAAGCATATTTATCTTTGATTTAGAAAGATAG
>NW_006922173.1:562380-576438 GCF_000298275.1 Orycteropus afer afer
ATCAACCTATCTAGGCAATTCTTTAAAATATTTTTCCAGTGATATTAACTCAAAGCAAAATATAATAGGATTGTACTTAAATTAAGCATATTTATATATATATATATATATATATAACCTATCTAGGAATTCCCTCCTTCTCCCTTCCCATGCCCGATAACCAACAAAGAAATTTCCCTTCCATACATAAACCTTTCAATGACTTTTTGCAATAGTGGACTAATACAGTATTTGTCCTTCTGTGATTGACTTATGTCATTCAGCATAATGTCCTCCAATTCATCCATGTTATATGGTGTTTTCAGATTCTACATTTTTCTTTAGGGTTGCAAAGTATTCTGTTGTGTATATGCAACACAGTTTGGTTATCTATTCCTCCATTGATGAGCACTTAGGTTGTTTCCATCTCTTTGTGAATGGTGCTGTGATGGGTGTGCATATATCTGTTTGTGTTCTGCCTTTCACTTCTTTAGGATATATACCTAGTAATAGGATTGAAGGATCAAATGATATTTCTAACTCCAACATATAAGGAATCACCATGCCATTTTCCACAGTGATTATATCATTTTATGGTCCCTCCAGCAGTGTATGAGAATCCAAGTTTCTCCACGTCCTTGCCAGCATTTGTTATTTTCTGTCTTATTGAACTTTGCTATTAATGGTTGAGTGAGAACGTATCTCATTGTTATTTGGATTTGCCTCTCTCTAATGGCTAATGATCATGAACATTTCTTCATGTGTTTGTGGGCTGCCTGAATATATTCTTTGGTGAAGTGTCTTCATGTTTTCTGTCCATTATTAATTGCATTGTTTGTCTTTTTAATGCTGAGGAGTTGGAGTTTTCTATAAACATTATAAATAAGTGCTTTGTCAGATATTGATGAACATTTTTTTCCCAATCTGTATGTTCCTTTTATACACTTTTGGAGAAGTGTTTGGATGCACCAAAAATTTAATTTTTAGACTGTCTCAATGATCTAGTTTATATTCTGCTCTTTACTCACCTTGGGTTATGCTTGATAGTCGATTATGCCATAAATTAGGGTCCACAAATTTACCCTTATTTTTCCTTTGATAAACTTCATAGTTTTAGGCTTAACATTTAAGTCTTTGAATCATGTGAAGTTAATTTTTTTTGTATGGTGTGAGGTATTTATTCATCTTTCTCTTTAGTGGTTGGTGTGCAAATTTGAATAATAGTCATATTATAGGCTAACTACATATCTCTAAAGATGAGGAAATTAAAGATTTTTTACCAACTTCTACAGTCTGAAATGGACCAAAAATGCAATCAAGATGTGTTAATTATCACTGGTGACTGGAATACAAAATTGGAAACAAAGAATAATCACCAGTATTTGGAAAATATGGCTTTCATGATAGAAATGATGTTGGAGATCCCATGATAGAATTTTGCAAGACCAACAACTTATTCATTACAAATACCTTTTTTTCAACAACACAAACAGTGGCTATACACAGGGACCTCACAAGACGGAGTACACAGGAATCAGATTGACTACATCTGTGGTAATAGACAATGGAGAAACTCAATATCTTCAACCAAAACAAGGCCCGGAGTTGACTATGGAACAAGAACATCAATTCCTCATATGAAAGTTCAAGTTGAAGCTAAAGACAATTAAAAGAAGTCCATGAGAGACAAAATATGACCTTGATTATATCCCTCCTGAATTTAGAGACTATCTAAGGAATAGCTTTCATGCATTCAACACTAGTGACTGAATACCAGAGGAATTGTGGGATGACATCAAGAACATCATCAATGAAGAAAGCAAAAGTTCATTAAAAAGGCAAGAAAGGAAGAAAAGACCAAAATGGATGTCAGAAGAGACTCTGGAACTTGCACTTGAATAGAGAAGAGCTAAAGCAAAGTGATAGCATTCTTATTCAGATTTCAGGGACCTAAGAACAGGTAGTCAGGTGGGAAGGAGAGAGAGGACAAGAAAGGCAAAGGGGACAGGAACAGATTGAGGAGTCTGTCACAGGGACCCATGTGAGGAGAGGGAACCCAGGCCACCCACCACAAGCAGCAAGGTGGGAAGTAGGGAAAGGACAGAAAAGGCAAAGGGAATAGGAACAGATTGAGGAGTGAGCCACAAGGATCCAGCTAAGGGTGTTTGGAGGGGTTTCCAACAGCTAAGGGAGACAAACAGTACAGTTTGTCCTACTGTGGTGATGTGTTGCTGTCAGTCTTGATGCTGTGCCACTGGTGTTTCAAACCCAGTGGGGTACACCTGTTGCACAGGTATCAGCCCAGCTTGCAGACTGAGACAGACTAAGAAGAAGGAGGAGGCCATCTACTTCTCAAATAATTGGCCAGGGAAAACCTTATGGATAGCAGAGAAACACTGATACATTACCACACAACTTTATGAATAGTCCAGAAATATTGTTCAATACAGAGGAGGATGAGTTACTTAGCTTAGAAAGCTCTCAAAGTACAACTGGGAAAGAGCTACATTATCAGAGTAAAATCAGACTTACTCATATGGATAAAGTAAAGCTTTTGAGACCTCCATTTGCTGATGTGGCACAACTCAAATTGAGGAGAAATAGTGGCAATATCCATTAAAAATTGGAACATGAAATGTACAAAGTATGAATCTAGGAAAATTGAAAGTTGTCAAAGATGAAATTAAATGCAGAAAAATTGATATCCCAGGCATTAGTGAGCTGTAATGGACTAGTTTTGGCCATTTTGAATCAGACAACCATATGATCTACTTTGCCAGGAATGACCATTTAAAGAGGAATGGTGCATCATTCATCATCACAAAGGATGTTCCAAGATCTGTCATGAAGTACAAAGCTGCCAGTGATAGGATAATGGGACTACAAGGAAGACCCATTAATACAACTATTATTCAAATTTATGCACAGACCACCGAAGTCAAAGATGAGGAAATTGAAGATTTTTACCAACTTTTGCAGTCTGAAATGGACCTAACTTGCAATCAGGATGTGTTAATTATTATTACTAGTGACAGGAATGCAAAAGTTGGAAACAAAGAAGAATCACTGGTCGTTGGAAAACGTGGCTTGGTGACAGAAATAATGCTGGAACTCGCATGGTAGAATTTTGCAAGACCAATGACTTGTTCATTGCAAACACATTTTTTCAACAACAAAAACGGCAGCTGTACACATGGACTTCACCAGATGGAACATACAGGAATCATATTGACTACATCTGTGGCAAAAGGCAATGGAAAAGCTCAATATCTTCAGCCAGAACCAGGCCAGGAGTTGATTGTGGAACAGACCATCAACTACTCATATGCAAGCTCAACTTGAAGTTAAAGACAATTAAAACCAGTACATGAGAGCCAAAATATGATCTAGAATATATCCTTCCTGGATTTAGAGACCATCTAAAGAATAGAATTGATGCATTGAACATCAACGCACAGGCATCTGATGAATTGTGAGATGACATCAAGAGTATCATTAATGAAGAAAGCAAGAAGTCACTAAAAAGAAAACAAAAGAAAAGAAGACCAAAATGGATGACAGAAGAGACTCTGAAACTTGCCCTTGAGCGGGGAGTAGCTAAAGCAAATCGAAGAAATGACAAGATAAAGAAGCTGAACAGAAGATTTCAAAGAGCAGCTTGAGAAGATAAAGCCAATTACTATAATGAAATGTGCAAAGACCTGGAACTGGAAAACCAAAGGGAAAGAACATGCTTGGCATTTCTCAAACTGAAAGAATTGAAGCTTAATTTTTTTAAGCTTTGAGTTGAAATATTGAAAGATTCTAAGGGCAAAACATTGAATGATACAGGGAACATCAAAAGAAGATGGAAGGAATACACAGAGTCACTGTACCAAAAAGAACTGATCGATCTTCATCCAATTCAGGAAGTGGCATATGATCTAGAAACAATGGTATTGAAGGAGGAAGTTGAAGCTGCAGTGAAGGAATTGGCGAAGAACAAACCTCTGGGAAATGATGGAATACCCACTGCGATATCTCAACAAATGGATGTCACACTGGAGCCACTCACTCCTTTATGCCAAGAGATTTGGAAGACAACTACCTGGCCAACTGACTGGAAGAGATCCATATTTGTACCCATTCCAAAGAAAATTGATCCAACAGAATGTGAAAATTATCCAAAAATATCATTAATATCTCATGCAAGTAAGATCTTACTGAAAATAATTCAAAAACGGTTGCAGCAGTATATTGACAGGGAACTTCTAGAGGTACAAGTTGGATTCAGAAGAGTATGTGGAACAAGGGATATCATAGCTGCTATCAGATAGATCTTGACTCAAAGCAAAGAATGCCAGAAAGATGTTTACTTGTGTTTTATTGACTATGCAAAAGCATTTGATTGTGTGGATCATGACAAATTATGGATAACATTGAGAAGAATGGGATTTCCCAAACACTTGATTGTACTCATGAGGAACCTGTACCTTGAGCAGGAGGCTGTCATTCGAATGGAACAAGGGGACACTGCATGATTTAAAATCAGGAAGGGAGTGTGTCAGGGTTGTATCCTTTCCCCATACTTATTCAATCTATATATGCTGAGCAAATAATCTGAGAAGCTGGATTATATGAAGAAAAACATGGCCTCAGGATTGGAGGAAGAATCATTAACAACCTGAGATATGCTGATGATACAACTTTGCTTGCTGAAAATGAGGATGACTTGAGGCACTTACTGATGAAGATTGAGGAACACAGTCTGCAGTATGGATTGCATCTAAATAAAAAGAAGACAAAAATCCTCACAACTGGACCAATAAGCAGCCTCAAAATAAATGGAGAAACATTGAGGTTGTCAAAGAATTCACATTGTTTGCTTCTACAATCGATGCCAATGGAAGCAAGAGTCAGGATATTAGATGACATGTAGCACTGGGCAGGTCAGTTGCAAAGGAACTCTTTCAAATGCTGAGGAGCAAGGATGTCTCCTTGAGGACTAAGGTGTGCCTGACACAGGCCATGATATTTCCAATCACTTCATATGCATGTGAGAGCTGGACAATGAATAAGGAAGACTGAAGAACAGTTGATGATTTTGAGTTGTGGTGCTGGTGAAGAATGCTGAAGGTACCATGGACTGCCAAAAGAACTAACAGATCTTTCCTGGAGGAAGTGCAGCCTAGATGCTCCTTGGAAGCGAGGATGGCCAGACTTCATCTCATCTACTTTGTCATGTTGTCAGAGGGGACCATTACCTGGAGAAGGATGTCATGCTTGGTAAGGTGGAGGGTTGATGAAAAAGAGGAAGGGTGTCAAGGAAATGGATTGACATGGTGGCTGTGACAATGGGCTCAAGTATAGCAAAGATTATGGAGCTGGCATGGGATCAGGCAATGTTTCGTTCTGCTGTGCACGGGGTTGCTATGAGTTGGAAGCGACTCAATGACACCTAACAGCAGCAACAAAGCAAATGGAATAATAAATATGATAAAAGAACTGAACAGAAGATTTCAAAGAGCAGCTTGAGAATATAAAGTCAATTATTATAATGAAATGTGTAAAGACCTGGAGTTAGAAAACCAAAAGGGAAGAACATGTTCAGCATTTCTCAAGCTGAAAGAACTGAGGAAAAAAAATATTAAGCTTCAGATTACAATATTGAAAATTTCATGGGCAATATGTTGAATGATGTGGGAAACATCAAAAGAAGATAGATGGAATACACAGAGTCACTATACTATAAATAACAGTAGATGATCATCCATTTCAGGAGGTGGCATATGATCGAGAACCAATGGTCTTTATGAAAGAAGTTGAAGCTGTACTGAAGGAATTGGCAAAAAAGCTTTGGAAATTGATGGAATCCCTATTAAGTTATTTTGCAAACAGATGCTGAGCTGGAAACACTCACTCTGCTTCACCAAGAGATTTGGAAGACAGCTACCTGGCCAACTGACTGGAAGAGATTCATATTTGTACCCATTCAAAGAAAGGTGATCCTACAGAATGTGGAAAATTATTGAACAATATCATTGATATTACAAGCAAGTAAAATCTTATGGAAGATAATTCAAAAAACGGTTGCAGCAGTATATTGACAGAGAACTTTCAGAAATGCAAGCTGGATTCAGAATGGGAAGTGGAATGAGGAAAACCATAGCTGATATCACATGGTCTTGGCTCAGAGCAAAGAATACCAGAAAGATGTTTAGTTGTGTTTTATTGACTGCGCAAAGACATTCGATTATGTAGAACATACAAATTGTGGATAACACTGAGAAGAATGAGAATCCCAAAACACTTAATTGTACTCATGAGGAACTTGTAGATAGACCAGGAGGCTGTCATTCAAACAGAACAAGGGGTTACTGCATGGTTTAAAATCAGGAATGGATTGCGTCAGCATTGTATACTTTCATTATACTTATTCAATCTATATGTTGAGCAAATTATCTGAGAAGCTGGCCTATATGAAGAAGAAAGTGGCATCAGGATTTGAGGAAAGGCTCATTAACAACCTCAGATATATAAACAACACAACTTTGCTTGCAGAAAGTGAGGATGACTTGAAGCACTTACTACTTAAGATCAAACATTAAGTTCTGCAGTGTGGATTACATCTCAATATAAAGTAAACAAAAATCATCACAACTGGGTCAATAAGCAACATCATGATAGATGGAGAAAAGATTGAAGTTGTCAAAGATTTCATATTACTTAGTTCTACAATTGACACCAATGGAAGTAGCAGGCAAGACTTCAAAAGACATATTGCACTGGGCAGATCTGTTGCAAAAAACCTCTTTCAAGTGCTAAAGAGCAAAGGTATCTCCTTGAAGACTAAGGAGCACTTGATGCAAGCCATGGTATTTTCAATGACCTCTTATGCATGTGAAAGCTAGACAATGAATAATGAAGATCCAAAAAGAGTTGATGCTTTTGAGTTGTGGTGTTGGAAAAGAATGCTGAAATCACTGTGGACTACTAAAAGAATTAACAAATCTGTCATGGAAAAAGTGCAGCTGGAATGCTCCTTGGAAGCAAAAATGGCCAGACTTGATCTTTCCTACGTTAGTCATGTGGTCAGAAGGGACCATTACCTGGAGAAGGATGTGATGGTTGGTGAAGGGGAGGGTCAGTGAAAGAAAGGAAGGCCCTCAGCAAGATGGATTGACACAGTGGCTGCAACAATGCTCTCAGGTGTAGTAGGGATCATGAGGCTGGCACATGACTGCGCAGTGTTTCATTCTGTTGTACATGAGCTTGCTATGAGTCGGAATTGGCTCAATAACAACATAATCACCGAAATATCAAACTTATTGCAGTCTTGACAATTCTAACTCATAGTGACCCTATAGGACAGAGTACGACTTCCCCACAGAGTTTTATTGGATAGAATATTTGCAGAAGCAAATTGTCCTGTCTTTCTTATGCTGAGCAACTGTGTGTGTTCAAACTTAGGCTGGTTATAAACCCCCAAAATCAAACCTATTTTAGTCTGTTGTTGTTGTTGTTGTTATGTGCCGTCGAGTCGGCCCCAACTCATAGCGACCCCTCCTTGGGTTTCCGAGGCAGTATCACTATAGAAGTAGGATTGCCTTCCTTCCGAGGAGTGGCTGTCTAGTGAGTTGCAACTCGTTGTAACCCTACAGGACAGAGTGGAACAGCCCCATAGAGTTTCTAAGGCTGTAAATCTTTATGCAAGCAGATTAACACATTTTTCTCCCACAGAGCAGCTTTGAGCCACTTTGAGCCACTGACCTTTTGTTTAGCACTCAAGTTTTTAACGCCTGTGTTGAATTTCTATGTGCTAAATATAGATGAGTAATTTGAGGCAAAGTACTTGACGCCTCTATTCACTGCTTCCCTTTGATCTCCCACCTCCTCCAGCCCAACTTCTACTCCAATTTAACAAACAAGTTTATTTCCAATTGGTCCTGACTTATGGTGACACCATGTGTGTCAGAGTACTGTATTCCATTGGGTTTTCAAAAGCTGATTTTTCAGTAGTAGAATGTTAGTTTAGTTCTTTCTTTTGCAGTGTCTGTGGGTGGAATGGAGCCTTCAACCTTTCAGTTAGCAGCAGAAGGTGTTACCTCTTTGCATCACCCAGCACAGCATACACAGCACATATAACAGATATTATATGTGATTGGAATTTAAAAAATAGAAATCAGATTTGAAATTATATGAACAAATTGCCTTTCATTTTTCTATTACCTTGTGCATATATGTTTCAGATGACTGCTAAAAGATTGTCATTTTTAAAGAGAATTTTATCATTTAATATATATGTTATGGACAATATTTTTATACTTTTTGATAAGTTTTTTAAGATAGAAATAGCTATCTTCTCCTTTTAACTATGTTTTTGTTCTAAAGCATTCTATGCTTTATCATGTTCAAGGAAATTTAATAAATCAATCTAGTCAAAGGTAAAATATCCAATTTCATAAAGATTATCAATTTCTATAGCATATGGATAAAAGATGAGATATTAAAATGAAGTTTCTTCCATTAAGTTGATAAGTAATGATTAAATACATATATATATATATGGTTGATATTTTAGAAGTTTAACATTCAAACCCAAGGCAATCAGTTGAGATGACACCATACAGACATGATTTTCTAGTTTGCAGTCATTTACCTTCTGATTCCATTTTGAGGTCTGCTCTTTGTCAAGGTTTTGAGAAGATGATGATTTCAGTGGTTGTCATCCACAGAAACTTCTGGTAATTTCATGTTGAGTGCTAAGTGTTATTTTCAAGGACAAAGAATTGATGGAGTGAATTTAGGGGCAAAAGGAAAGGACTATTATTATTAGCATATAGTGTGGTTAGTGGCTGTACTTTGATGGAAGATGTTTTAAAAAAAAGATAAGTTTACTAATCTCTATTCTTTCAGTGGTCCCTAGATGTTCAGGCTTTCTTTCTGACAATTGCACGACAAAACTTGACTCTTTTCTGATCTATCTTCTCACACTAATATACTTTAACATTGTATATTGCAAGTCGCTATTTAAAACCTAATCTTTAATTTTTAACTATTTCATGTAAAATCATTGGCAAAGTTAACTCACTATAACTATGTAATAAGTGGACACAGAAATAATGAACACCTTAACATACATCTAGAAACAATAAATTATACAATTCCAATTAAAATTTGCAATTTGACTTTGCAGATCAAATATGAATCTATCTTTGTGCAGAATTAATTTTTCATTTTTAACCTTGACTTGTTTTGGTACTTACATTGGTAGAAATATTTTGTGTAGGAATTAAATGAAATGATGCAGGAAAAAAAAATTATTTTAAACCATAATTTCATCCCTAGTCTCTTTACATCATGCTCAGATTTTTTACAACTTTATAAATCTTTAATAAGAGAACTTTTGTACAAATGGGATAGACTGGTGAAATAATTTTTCAACTTACATTGAAGTTTTCAGTTTAGGTTTGTACAGCTTAAAAAACATACTGCATTCATTGTTGTACTAATTTCATTAATAGAGATGCACTTCTACTGTACAATAATATTAAATTTTATTTGAGTTTCTATCACTAGATAAGAGGTTCTTATTCAAATACATGTGTTATTTTTATAACAGTAAGTCTGATGCAGATGAAATGATGAACTAATGTATTTATTTGTTTATTTTTTTAGCAGAGGATGAGATGGATTTATTTGCTATATTCATCAAAATGATATCTGTTTTTATGGTTTTGCTTGCAAGTTATTCCAAAATAAAATTTTTAAAATCACCTCAAATATTATTTGTAAAATACATGTTGTCACTCAACTTTGCATAACCAACACCTATATTTTATCTAAATGTTTAAAATTTATTTTTAAAGAGAAGTTTTACTGTATTTTTACTAAACAGTACTTACATTCCCAAAGTAAATACTTATTATGTGATTGATTTAGTCTCTCTGGGATCAGACAGCTACAATGAGATTGTCTTTAAGTCATTGCTCCAAAAATGTGAAATCATTATGTTCTATAAAGAGGGGTCCACAAAACATTAAACAATAGAAATACCACATCTGGTGTTAGTTAGAAGCACTTCATGGTGAGTTGTCTCTATACTGTAGTGCTCCTCCCCATTCTGACACTGGGAGGGGTTTTAAGGTTTCAAGATGATCCTTTGAGGTATCAGAAGCCAATAATTATATCTATTGATATTATCTCTATAAAATATAGGGATATCCAAATTTTATGATATAAAGTTTGAGATTATTGCTTCCAATCGCTACACTGAGCAGACCTTCACAGGTTGTATACAGTATTGGATATGGATTGAATTTAGTAAGGAAAAGTGATACTTGTTCAGATTAATTGAGTTAGTCTCATTAACTTTTAGCATATTAAAAAGATTGTGTGTTGATTATATCTTTTTAATTCAATGAAACAGTATTCAATAGTAAAAAAAAAAAAATTGTTTCTTCAAAATGAATCACCATGTGAAGTTAAGAACACAACAAAAATAAATAAATGTTATTAAAGAAAATGGCAAAGGTGAAATTTTATTCCAAACATTGCTCTTCTTCTTGTTGTTAGGTGCAGTCGAGTTGGCTCTGGCTCTTAGCAGCCCAATGTACAACAGAACGAAACAATGGCTGGTCCTGTGCCAGCCTCACAATCCTTCTGATAACTGAATCCCTCTTTGCAGGCACTGTGTCAATCCATCAAGTTGAGGGCCTTCCCCTTTTTTGCTAACACTCCACTTTTCAGCAGGATATCTTTCTTCAAGGAATAGTCCCTTCTGACAACATGACCAAAGTAGGTGAGAAGAATTCTGGCCATTCTTGCTTCCAGGGAGTTTTCCGGCTACACTTTTTCCAGGGCAGATTTGTTAGTTCTTCTGGCAGTCCATGATACTTTCAGTATTCTTTGCAAACACCACAACTCAAAAGTATCAACTCTTCCTAGATCTCCCTTATTCATTGTCCAGCTTTCACACCTATATGAGGCAATTGAAAATACCATGGAAGGGGTTAGGTGCATTTTAGTCTTCAAAGAGACAGTTTTTGTTCTTCAGCACTTTAAAGAGGTCTTTTGCAGCAGATTTGCCCAGTGCAATACATCATCTCATTTCTTGACTGTTGTTTCCATTGGTGTTTATTGTGGAACCAAGTAATTTGAAATCTTTGACAACTTTAGTCTTTTCTCTGTTTATTATGATGCTGCTGCTTATTGGTCCAGTTGTGAGGATTTTCATTTTTGTTATGTTGAGCTGTAATCTATACTTCAGAGCATAGTCTTTAACCTTCATCAGTAAGTGCTTCAAGGCATCCTCACTTTCAGCAAGAAAAGTTGTGTCATCTGCAAATCAAAGGTTGTTAAAGAGTTTTCCTCCAATCTTGATGCTACACTCTTCTTCATACAGTCCAGCTTCTTGAATTATTTTCTCAGCATATATTGAATAAGTATGGTGAAAGGATACAACTCTGACATACTCCCTTCTTGATTTAAAACCATGCAATATCCCCTTGTTCTATTTGAATAACAGCTTCTTGGTGTATGTACCAGAAAGTTGGTGGTTCAAACTCACCAGCCACTCCTCAGAAGGAAGGGTGGGTAATCTACTACCATTGAGATACTATCTCAGAAACCCAAGGAGGGGTCATCATGAGTTGAATCAACTCAATGGCAGTGACTTTGGTTTTGATGGTATATGTACAAGCTCCTGAAGAGCACATTAAAGTGTTCTGGAATTCCTACTCTTCTCAATGTTATCTATAAATTGTACTGATCCACACAATCAAATGTTTTTGCATAGTCAATAAAACACAATGAAACATCTTTCTCATATTTTTTTTTTTTTGCTTTCTGCCAAGATACATATGACATCAGCAGTGATATTCTTCATTCCACGTCCTCTTCAGAATCCAGCTTGCATTTCTGGAAGTTCTCCATCAATATACTGCTGCAACCATTTTGAATTATCTTCATCAAGATTTTACTTGCCTGTGATATTAAGGATATTGTTTGATAATTTCCACATTTTGTGAAATCACCTTTTTTTTTTGGAATGGTACAAATATGGATTTCTTCCAGTCAGTTGGTCAGGCAACAGTTTTTCAAATTTCTTGGCATAGGTGAGTGAGTGCCTCCAGTTTGGTGTATGTTTTTTGAAACATCTCAATGGATATTTAACCAATTCCTGGAGCTATGTTTTTCACCAATTCCATCCTCATTTGATATTTCCTGCATCATTTCATGTTTTGCCCATAGACTCTTTCAATATTCCAACTCAGGACTTTAATCTTTTCTTCAATTCTTTCAGGTTTAGAAATGCCAAACGTGTTCTTCCATTTGGGTTTTCTAGCTCCAGGTCTTTGCACATTTCATTATAATAACTGACTTTTTCTTCTAGAGCATATCTTTGAAATCTTCTGTTCAGCTGTTTTATCTCATCACTTCTTCCATTTGCTTTAGCTACTCCATTCAAGAGCAAGTTTCAGAGTCTCTTCTGACATCCATTTTGATCTTTTCTTCCTTTCTTCTCTTTTCAATGAACTCTTGCTTTCCTCATGGATGATGTTCCTAATGTCATTCCAAATTTCTTCTGATTTTCAGTCATTGGTGTTCAATGCATCAATCTAATTTTTAGATGGTCTCTAAATTCAAGAGGGATAGAATCAAGGTAATATTTTTGCTCTTGTGAACTTATTTTAATTATCTTTAGCTTCAACATGAACCTGAGTAAGAACAGTTGATGGTCTGTTCCACAGTCTGCTCCTGGTCTTGTTTTGGCTGAAGATCTTGAGCTTCTCCATTGCCTCTCACCACAAATGTGGTTAATCTGATACCTGTGTACTCCATCTGATGAAGTGAACTTGTCTAGTCACTGTTTCTGTTGTTGAAAAAAAGGTATTGGCAATGAATAAGTTGTTGATTGTGCAAACTCCATGCTAGCCCCAGTGTCATTTCTACCACCCACAATATTTTCCCACTACCAGTGTTTCTTCTTTATTTCCAACTTTTACATCCCAATCACCAGTAATAGTCAACACATCTTGATTACATGTTGGTCAATTTCAGACTGCAGAAGTTGGTAAAATTCTTCAATTTCCTCATCTTTGGCTTTTGTGGTTTGTGCATAAATTTGAATAATAGTAGTATCACCTGGTCTTCCTTGCAGATGAATTAATATTATCCTATCACTGACAGCATTGTACTTCAGGACAGATCTTGAAACATTCCTTGTGACAATGAATGTCACATCATTCCTCTTCAATTTGTCATTCCCAGCATAGTAGATCATATGTTTGTCTGATTCAAAATGGCCAAAACCAGTCCATTTTAGCTCACCAGTGCCTAAGATATTGATCTTTATGTGTTCCGTTTCATTTTTGACAACTTCTAATTTTCCTACATTCATACTTCATACAATCTATGTTCCAATGATTAATGGGTGTTACAGCTGTTTCTTTCCATTTTGAGTCATGACACTTCAGCAAATGGAAAGCTTTACTCTATCAACATCATTAAAGTCAATTCTACTCTGAAGAGGCAGCTCTTCCCCAGTTATAATTTGAGTGGCTTCTGACCTGAGAGTCTGATCTTCTGGCACTAAATAAGACAGTGATTTAGGCTATTCTTATAGCTTTCCAGTAATATATCAGACAGTGTTTCACTACAATTCATAAGGTTTTCATTGGCCAATTCTTTGAGAAGTGAATGGTTCCTTCCTTCTTCCAAGTCTTTCTTAATCTGGAGGCTCCACTGAAACCTGTCCACCATTTGTGTCACTACTGATATTTGAAATACTGGTGGCATAGCCTCCAGCCTCACAGCAACACTAAAGCCACCACAGTGTGACAAACTGACAGATGAGTGGGGGAAACAGTGCTTTTCTTGTTGTTGTTGCTAAATGCCGTCGAGTCATTTCCGACTCATAGCAACCCCATGCACAGCAGAATGGAACACTGCCTGATCCCGCGCCAGCCCCACAATCTCTGCTAAACTTGAGCCCATCATCGCAGCCACCGTATCAATCCATCTTGTTGAAGGCCTCCCCCTCTTTTGTTGACCATCCACCCTACCAAGCATGACATCCTTCTCCAGGGAATGGTCCCT
>NW_006922173.1:580014-580465 GCF_000298275.1 Orycteropus afer afer
TATCACCCCCAACTGGGTCCCTGTGGTTGACTGTACCTCTGTCTGGCTTCCTGGCTTTTAATACCCTTTCTCCTGCTCTTCTGCCCTGGTGTTTTGTGCGTCCCTGAGTTGTCCCTGGGGTTGACTGCTCCTCTGTCTGGGATCCGGGCTTTTTTTCCCCTTTCTCCTGCTCTCCGGTCCTGCTGCTTTGGGCGGGCCCGAGTTTCCTCTCCTCAACTAATCCCTTTGGGTGATTGCTCTTCTCTCTGGCTTCCTGGCTTTTAATTCCCTTTTTCCTGCTCTTCCCATTGGCTACTTTGGACGTCCCTGAGTTGTCTCTCCTCACCTGTAACCCTGGGACTGACTGCTCTTCTGTCTGAGTTCCTGGTTTTTATCCCCTTTTTCCTGCTCTTCCAGCCTGCTACTCTGGGCAGGCCTGAGTTTCCTCTCCTCACCTAATCCCTTCGGCTGA
>NW_006922173.1:580806-588761 GCF_000298275.1 Orycteropus afer afer
TACTTCCTCAGTGATATTGCCTCAGAAACCAAAGGAGGGGTCACTATGAGTTGGATATTACTGGACAGCAGTAAATTTTTGAAAGAAAAAAAAAAATATATATATATATATTCCAACAATGATAATTAAATCATGTGAAAATAGAGTTGGCACTACTGTTGTTAATGATGATGAATCTTGCCTAATCTATATTGTGCCTTGAGACCTTAGATAAGATGCAAACAGACTTATTTGATTAATAAACTGTAAAAAATATTCAAAATATCAGGGCAAAGTAAATATTTTTACTCTGCAGTGAGTAAAGTAATGTGAAATTCAATTCAGAACTTAGAAAAAATAAATAATACAGTACTCAGTCAATACTAATTCAATGTTTCAATACTGTTCTTTTGGGGACACATACTTAATAGTATAACACCTCAAAATAAAGAAAACAAAAACCCTTACAACTGGACCAATAAATAGTATAATGGACCAATAAATAGTATCATGAAAAATGGAGAAAAGATTGAAGTTGTCAAAGATTTCATATTGCTTGGATCCATAATCAACACCCATGGAAACAGCAGTCAATAAATCAGAAGTCCTAGTGTACTAGGAAAATCTACTGCAAAAGACCTCGTTAGAATATTGAAGAGAAAAGACCTCACTTTGAAGACTAAAGTGCACCAAACTCAAGCCGTGGTATTTTCAGTAGCCTCACACACAAGTGAAAACTAGATATTGCATAAGAAAAACTAAGCAAGAGCTTATATTTTTGACTGTGGTGTTGGTGAAGATTACTGAAAGTGTGGACTGTCAGAAGAATGAAGAAATCTGTCTTATAAGAAGAGCAGCCTTAATGCTCTTTGAAAGTGAGAATTGCCAGATTTTCTCCCACTTACTTTGGTCATGTGGTAACAAGGGACCATTCCCTACAGAAGGATATCATGCTTGATAAAGTGGAGGCTCAGAAAAGAAGGGGAAGGTCCTCAATGGGATGGATTGATACAGTGGCTGCAATGATGGGCTCAAGCACAGCAAAGATTGTGAGGCTGGCAGATGACCAAGCAGTGTTTTGTTCTGTTGTACATAGGGTGTCTATAAGTTGGAGCAGACTTGAAGGCACCTAACAAAAACAACATACTTAAGAGTTAATTGAAAATGGAAAAAAAAAAAAACAACCTCTTATTTTGAGAAACTTTTTAAAAGATTCTTACTTAAAAATAAAAGAAAGACAATGCCTGTCCTTCCTGATTTGTTTGAAAAAATAGCTCACCCAATACTTGGAATATAAAATGGTGGTGTTGTTATTTGCCATCAAGTGGGAACCAACTGATAGCAGTATCACTACAGAAGTAGATTGCCCAACCTTCCTTCCAAGGAGTGACTGGTGAGTTTGAACCGCCAACCTTCTGGTTAGCAGTCAATTGCCTTAGGCACTATGCAACCAGAGCTCCTATAATATGGTAGAAAAACAATATTTATATTTTAGTAAAAACTTTTTTTTTGAAACATACATAGAAAACATATTTGATGACTAGAATACTAACTACTAAAAAAAAATCACACTGGAGAGTTTTTCTTTTTTTTTTTTTTTTAATTGTGTTGGATGGAAGTACAGATATTCTTAAAAGTTAAGACCACTGTGTATAAAAAATTTACTGTCAATAACCAGGTACATGAAGAAATACTTTTTTGTATAAATCACTACATGATAAATTAGGAAAGATATTTTCCTAATATTAAATTAATTCAAAATATCAATGGTCTGTGGAAAAACCCAAGTTTATATAACTATTGAGGGGAAAAAACTCCTTTGAAAATAATTTCCCAAAAAAATAATGTTAAAGATATATAGCACATAGATAGCATTTAGTTACTATATTATTAACAAATGAGCTACTATATTAAGGAAATAAAATAATCTGAATCTATAAGTACATCAATTTCTACAAGACATTTATGGTAAGTGATTTTATTGAATGAGAGATAAAAAGGCAGAGAGAATGACCTTTAAAATATACTTTAAAATTTAGTAGGTTCTTTTTACCTTAAAGATTTTTCCATATTTATGAGATAGAAATTGTCAAGTAGTACAATCTCAGTCATTTTTCTTTTATAAAATGAGCAATTAAGTTGATTATCTTTTATAATGATGTCACTAATGCAAATGTCTTATATAACTGAGATATATTTGTTGTCAAAACCAAGAAATTAACAATAGTAAATACTATTAAGGTACAAATTGTGTTCTGATTCCACCAGACTTCCATTGTCCTTTACCTCTTCTAATACCCATTCTAGGATTCCATGCTACATTGCTACATTTAATCATCATGTCTCTTTAATATTCTCAAATCTGTAACAGTTTCTCAGTTTTGGCTTGTTTTTCTTGATTTGGAAAGTTTTAAGAGTGCTGGTCAGATATTTGTAGAATATCACTCAATTTTGGTTTATCATTTATTTATTTATTTCATGAGTAGAAGGAGCTTGTGTAGCATAGTGCCTAAGATATTTGACTGCTAACCAGAGGGCTGGTGATTCAAACCCACCAGCCACTCCTCGGAAAGAAGGTGGGGCAATCTACTTCCATTGTGATATTGCCTCGTAAACTCAAGGTCTCTGTGAGTCGGGTCTGACTTGATGGCACATAACAACAAACAACAGAAGGAGCTTCAGAGTTTTTGAAAGAATGCCACATAAAAGTATACTTTTCACCACATCGCATTAGTGCTATATGATATCCACATGTTTAACCATGTACATATATGTATATTTTGTCTTAGGGTCACAATATCATCAGAGTTCTTCTAGTACTAAATTCATTTTCATATGTCTTTATAAATAAATTGCTTTAGTTTATAATACTTTTAGTGTTGAACACAGAATTTGATTATTTAAAATCCAGAAATAAGTCCATTCTGTGAGTCAAAATATATGCATTAAATAATTATTTTTATCTATAATATACCTGTTTTCCATTGGCATCATATATATACTATGTTGTTGTTGATGTTATGTGCCGTCGAGTCGGACCCGACTCATAGCGAACCCTTCTTGGGTTTCTAAGGCAGTATCACTACGGAAGTAGATTGTCCCATCTTAGTTACATTGATATAGAGGATATGTAGCAGGGAAATTTAGAATAAAGCATACAATGTCTGATTAGCAGTCAAATGCCCTAGGCACTGCACCACCAGGGTTTCTTATATGATGATAAATATTTTGTATTATGTAAAACTCTTTATTCTATTTCCATTATTGACAACTACAATTATTGGCAATGCTAAAATAATATCTCACATTTCATATTTATTTTATTTTGTGATAATTTCAAAATTTTATTTTAGTCCTTTGTTTCAGTTAGCATCCCATGTACCTCTTAACTCCATCCTCAAATATTGGGGAAAATACTCTTTCTTTTTTAGTCTCTAGGATTATGAAAATAAACAGTAAAATAATCAATGAATTAGCCAAAAGTTTAAAAATAATAAAGTAGGAATGTAAATGCATACTCAGGTCATTTATACTTTATCATTTGGAAATGAGAGTATGACAAATGTAAATAGATTTTTTTCTTTATTTTTTTTCTTAAAAGTGATAGCAACTATTGAGTAATTTTTATATATTTTTTTCTTATAAAGTGAAAGTATCTTGAATTATCATTCAAGCACTTATTTACCATAAAATGTTTACTTATAGTACATGTACTCATGAGATCATATCTTGTTTTTGTTGTTGTTGTTATGTGCTGTCGAGTCAGACCCTACTTTTAGTGACCCTTCCTTGGGTTTCCAAGGCGGTATCACTAAGGAAGTAGATTGCCCAACCATCCTTCTGAGGAGTGGCTGGCGGGTTTGAACCACCAGCCTTCTGGTTATCAGTCAAGTGCCTTAGGCACTACGCCAGCAAAGCTCCTACTGTGCTACCAGAGCCCCTATTATGCTACCAGAGCTTATAAGACTGATAAAATTAAGTTATTATAAATTCCAACTCTGTGATTTATTTCCTTTGTGAAATATGGACAGTCTTTATTTCTTTATTTGTAAAACTGGAATAATCCTGCTTCATACCATCAGAAATGCCTGTCACTTGGGGCACCTGGGCCCAAATTAGTGACTTCATAAACTGTTCTATACTTTCAAAATAGAGGCACAGATTCCTCCTTCTTTTCTTCTTCTTCCCTTTGACAGAAAGCTGCCAAAATGTGAAACTAAAGCTCACCTGTAGCTTATCTAGCCTCTGTCATACTAATTTGATTGAAAGTCCTGAAGACCTCAACATTCATTTTTTCCACTGCCATTAACCCATATACTTAGGTAGGTTTGTTTATTACTGTGCGACTGTTTCATAAAATTTAGATTATGAGATTTTATTTTGCAAGTCTAGGATTTAATTATTCCACTTAACATTGTTGCCAATTTCTTGTTTTTCCAACTATCACATACCATATACCTACTAACCAAGGTGCATTAGAATAAGATCTTCTAATCATTTTTTTTTTCCCTCAATGCTTCTCTCTTTATTAGTTTGGTGGTTAGAAATTCTCTTATTTATTAATTCTCTATTCCCCACTTGTGAAATAATACTGTTTTGAAATTACTGTAGTTTTCCTAGACACCAGGTATTACTTATTGTCCATTGAACAAATAGTAGCAGACAACATGATAATCTGAGATATCCCTTAATTTTTCCTGATGTTCTTTATATGTTATCTTAATTTTCTAGTGCTGTTATAACTGAAAATACACAGGTAGATGCCTTTAACAAACAAAAATTTTTCTTTTACAGTTTCAGAGGCTAACACTCCAAATTCAGAGTGCTTGTTCTAGGGGCTAGGTAGATGTCACTTGACCTTGGGCTTTAGCTCTGCTTCCCAAGCCAACTGGAGCAAGCTGGGGGCATTTTCTGACTCAAATGGCTGCAGAAGCTGATGAATTCAAGATTGTCAGGCAATATAGCAGATTGTTGGCTCACAGGCTGTGAAGACAATAATACCTAGATCAACAGGCAACACAGCAGGCCACTGGTTCAAGCCTGAACTGGTGAGGATGACTAGATCAAATATAGAATGCATTCCATATATACTAGAAGCAAGGAACACCTTGAAGGCAAGCCCCTTCAATTGATTCACTCTTCACATCAGATTCTACCATGGAAGTGATTGTTCCATGTCCAATTTCATCATGGGTATAGCTACATGGATTATTACTACATCCAGCTGCCAAACCTCTCAAAATTATGGCCAAGCTATGTTGACACACAACCTTAACTGCCACAGTCCACCCCTTGTTAACTTGGTACCTTTACACATCTCATTCACCTAACCTTCATCTTTTGGTGTCCTCATTCTTCTCGTCCACCTGAGTGGTTACATCATCACATTGACCTGACAGGCCCTATATTCTGCCACTTGGGAATGGCAGCCCTGCCCCTCCACTTTGGTCATCAGATATAGCCCCATTCCACTGGCACTTGTGTACAGAAGCCCCACACTCAAGAACCAAGTTGGTGAAGATCTGACTCTTTGAAACCTAAGAAGCTATGGCAGTTCCACCATTTGAAACCCCAGGGTAATGGTCCCACTCTCTGAGATTGAGACAGATCTGCTTCTCATCTTGTTGTCCCTTTAGCTTCTTCTTTCTATTCCTTTGGTTTCTCTTAAGAGGTCTAGCCTCTGTCTTGTTTTAACAAATATTAAAAAGCTCTTCAGCCTTACCATTAGTATCTCAAAACAACCCACTCTGACAGGAAGCTTCTTACCCAAAAGCACTCAGCTCTCTCCCTCCTTGGGCTGGCAATTCCACTGCTTTCTTGGCTAGTCTCACAGTTCTACTGCTGCTGTCTCTCTGCCAGTCTCTTGGTGTTATAACTCACTTTTCTTCCTTCTGAGCCAACACCAGAATTGCTTTGTACAACCATAATTTCACCAACAGTCTCTTCAAAGGAATCTAAGCTTTTCACTTAAAACTCATCTAGTCTCTATTCATTATCCAATTCCAAAACTGCTTACACATTTTAGGTGTCTGTTATAATAGCACCCCACTCCCTGTACCAAATCCTCTTCATTTTCTACCCACTAAAACCCACTTTCATCAAACCAGTTCTGATCCATAGTGATTCCCATTGGGTTTCCAAGACTGTAATTTTTTATGGAAGTAGATTGCTTCATCTTCCTGTCATGGAGCAGCTGGAGGGTTTGAATCACCCACTTTCTGGTTAGTAGCCAAATGCCTCCTCATGACCCTGCCAGAGCTCCTTGTCTTAGTTGTCCAGTACTGCTTTAACAGAAGCACCACAAGCAGATGACTTTAACAAACTGAAATTTATTATCTTACAACTTAAGATGCTAGAAACTCAAAATCAAATTGCTGATTCTAGTACAAGGATATTCTCACAATACTTCAAATTCATATATCCGAGTTCACTACTGGGGCTAGATGGAGACCCTTTGACCCTGGGATTCAGGTCTACCCTCCAGACCTACTGGAATTAACTTAAGGCTTCTCCTGACTTGTGCAGCTGCAGGGGCTGAGGAACTCAAGATTGATAGGCAATATAGCAGATTGCTGGCTTGCAAGCTGGGAAGGCAAATCCCAAGATCAGCAGGAAACACAACAAGCCACTGGTTCAAGTCCAGCAACTGAAGCTGATGACTAAACCAAATGCAGCATATGATATATGCATACATATACACATATGGAAGCAAGGCACATCCTGAAGACAACACCCTTTCAACTGATTAACTGCTCACAAAGAATTCCACATGTATATGATTACACCATGTGAAACCTCAACATGAGGAATAACTACCTTCAAATGTGAAGTCAACCAAAATCATGGCCTAGCCAAGTTGACAAACAACCTTACCTACCACACATGCATACTCACAAAGATATACCAAGAGTTTACTGGGTATATATTCTACTATATTGAAATGAATTAGATGCATTAATAAATATTATTTCCTCATTTACTAAAAGCATAAAGGATAAAATTGCTTTCCTATCTTTCAAATTGTTTTATTTACTTTTTGTAAGTAATTTTCTCACAGGCAGAATTTAATATATTCAACATCTGGCAAAATATTATAGATATTACAGTTTTCTCTGCATTAAGAAAAGAATTACTTGTATCAACTTTGAAAGCAGCTTAACTTAGAATACTTGGTTCACTCTAGAGTCAGTATTTCTGAGCAATGAATCTAAGTATGATATTTTTCAATTTACAGATTATTGTGCTTGAGGTATACAAGTGGTAAATATGAAATGTGGTTATATATTTTCTTATTCTCATATTATAGAGAAATTATACTTTATAAGCTTTTTTTTAAATTTTTATTTTTGAATTTATGAAAATAATTAATTGTCTTACCTGGAAATAGTAGCATTCTATGGTTCACTCTTGTTAGGAATTTGAATTGAATATTCTAAATTCCGTAAAATAAGTAAACATCTTTCTATGAATAGGTGTATAGATATATACCCACTGTTATCTAGTCAATTTCAAAGCATAGAGACCCTGGAAGACAGAGTAGAAGTGCCTCATAGGATTTCCAAGTCTGTCTATCATTATGGGAGCAGACTGCCTCATCTTTCTCCTTCACAACAGCTGGAGGGTTAGTACCACTCACCTTTTAGATAGCAGCCAAATGCTTTAACAACTACACCACCAGAGCTCCTTTGAACACACAGATAGGGAGACAGTCCCCTGATTGTGAACGAATTCCATTCTTTTATTATTATTATTATTATTATTTTATTTATTTTTTTTTTTATTGTGATTTGGGTGATGGTTTACAGAGCAAACACACTTTCCATACAGCGGTTCACATATACTTTATCTCATGACATTGACCACAGTATACCAAAATGCTACAGCTCCCCTCCCACTTCCTCCCCATAGTTACCTCTTCCCTGTGTCCATCCCTCCATGCACTCCTGCCCCCTGAGCTGTCTCCCTGTGCATAAGCA
>NW_006922173.1:591649-598695 GCF_000298275.1 Orycteropus afer afer
GCTGAAAACTAGCACCTGGGAGGAGAAGATTAAGAATAATAATAAGAAGGACAAAAGTATTAGTAATAATAGTTGTTTTAAAGCCGACAAGTACAAACAAACTAATCACCAGAAAAAAAGAAAGCGAAAGAGAAAAAAAATTTTGAAAAGAGAAAAAAAAAAAAAAATCAGTGGAGGACAGGGCAGGGCATCCAGGCTCTGTCTGAGCACACAGACTGTGATGGAGTTCGTGTGGGCCCAGAAGGTAGGTGGGAGTGGGGGATGGCCACACCTCCATTCACCAAGCGGGTGTGGGGTATAAGAGTAACAAGAAGAACGTCGTACCTTTTCAGTCTTGCAGGTTCAGAGTATCCTCAAGGTTGCTGGAAAGCAGAACATGTTCTTAAGCCCCAGGAATCTGCAAGAGCACTGTCTCTTTAAATATCCCAAAGAGTCAAGCCTCTTTTAAACCTTCAAAATGACGACACCCTCCAGACCAGCAAAAGTCCACAGCTCAGCCCGCCTTTCTCTTCCCCTTCTCTGTTTATTCCCCAGCTATCAGAGCAGTCCTCTGTGCAGTCCCTGGCTAACAGGGCTGATTTTTAGGTTAATTCTTAGGTCCTACCACCAGTCAGGAATCTCCAAGCTGTCTGTGATGTCAGGATCACTCAGGATTGCTGCCAGATGGCAGCTCCATATGTCTCATTTTTTGGTATTTTCACACAAATTCTTCTGCTAGTTGTGGTTTAATCCACTTCTATATCCTTTCCTTCAAGGCTCAGGGGTCCAAGATTATCTTCTGTGTCTGTGTTAATTGGTTTCCCTTTTCTCTGTTGAAGAGGGTCTGTGCGGTCTTTCTGCCTAGTCCTCCATCTTGCCAGAACTCCTCGTGAATTCCATTCTTAAGCCTGTCCTGAAGTCTGATTTATACATAAATCAGAACAATATGGTACCATTTAGATCTAAAGTCAGTAAAATATCTCTTTTAGTATATAGTATACAGTGTACCTTTCTATGTACAAAAAACATTACAGAAATTTCAGACACACTAACAAAAAAAACCTTTAAGTTTATGTAGTGATGATGATGATGATGATGGTGATGATAATGGTAATGTTTCCATGTGTGTTGCTGAGCCAAGGAAAGCAGAGTGTAAGCCAACAAGTCTGTGGACTACATGGCAGGGCAAAGCAGTGCAGCAGATCAGGGAGCCTTGAACTACCCAGGGTAAAGGACCTGAAGTTCCCCAACTGGCCCTGGCAGGGTCTGCAGTCAACTGTGCATAGGGCCAGGAGATTTCCAGCCCCTGGATTGGCATACCTGGCCAAGAAGCAGCCTAGCAGAAGCAGTCACAGCCACCCAGGGGAAACACTGGGGAGGAAGGGGAGGTGGGGTGAAAAAGAGGAAGAGGAAGAAGTAACTGCAGAGTGCTTCTACGCTGAATGTCTGGAGCTGTGATTAACTGGCAGCAACACATCATTTCTTCCTGGTGCAGATCCAGGGAGTCAGGAGGGAGAGGGAAAACTTTACCACAGGTTGGTCGGTAACTACAGATTGTACCAAACAAACCAAATCCACTGTCAGCCTAGAATCAATTTGTACAGTTGTATCTAAGCCCAACATTCCTAACTCAAGAACTGCCTGTGTATATCAGTATACCACTTAACATAGACAATACATTCTATGAAATAGGATGTTATATAATTTGGGCATTGGGTAAATACCATAGAAGAGCTCTGGTAGTGTGATGTCTAAGGCCCTTGACTACTAACCAGAAGGCTGGTGGTTCAAACACACCAGCCACTCCTTGGAAGGAAGATGGAGCAATCTACTACCGTAGTGATACTGCCTTGGAAACCCAAGGAGGAGTCGCTATGAGTCGGGTCCAACTCGAGGGCACATAACAACAACCACAACATATATATGTGTGTGTGTGTGTGTGTGTGTGTGTGTATGTATATGTATATGTATGTGCATATATATATGTATATATGTATATATATTGGATGCACATAGATCAAAGTAATAAAGGAACCCCAGTGCATGCTACTGCTACTCTGGCTCTCCATTGGGACCTGAAGTCTCCTTTGAAACTTGCACCTTCAATTGGCTGCCCCTGGGCATGCAACACTCTCTGAGCCATCTGGGAAAGGTTGATTTGAATCTCAAACCCCAGTGATGGAGCAGAGTGTGTAGAACCATCTCTCCCCAGCCACAGACTTGTTTGGAGGTTGGGCAGGGCATGAGAACAAGGCAGCGGTAAGAGCTACCTCAGTTGGCAGCCAGCAGCCTGGTAGCCACAGGAGAAGATGCCTGGCTGCAGTGGCTCCACAAACTCCAAGCTGCCAGCCAGTCTCCTGGACCCCTTCCAGGCCAACATTTCCTTCCGCCCAGGGATGTATATGGGGGTCATAGGTAGCATGAATGGATGCTGTGCGATGTATAACTCTCTATCTCTCTTTCTCTCTGAAAAGTATGTGGTTTGTAATTTGTTGTCTATTGAGAATTGTATTTAGCTTTTGTGGGAGATCTGTTGCAATTTAGAAAGTGAATTTTCATTATATTGAATATGCCACAAAATAATTTACTGATGCAGCTGTTATCATAGATACTTTTGTGGTAGTTTTAGTTTTGAGAATTTCTTCTCTCATCTTGACATAATTAGTGTGCACTACTATATCTCATTTCTCCAGGGTTCCTGGACAAGGTGTTAGTATATTTTGCTGTAAAGCAAAACTCTTCTGGTTAGCTGGGTAGCACTGTACAAGTGTTAGAACCACTACTGTATGATGATGCTCGCCTTCTTAAACAAATACTGTATATTGAATTTATAGAGAGAAAAAAAACATTTAATTATGAAAAAGAACAAAAGCGTTCTTTGAGTAGGACTACAGAGAGAGTTGTAGGCATATAAGTTATTGTTATATGATTTATCTTTTTCAGTCAGCTTCCTAGGTTTTACAAGATCACTTTAACAGAATAAAAGCCTCAGTAACTGTAAATATAATCTGAGTTTCATCCATTTGTGGCAGTGAGAGTGCATGAAATACAGACAGTCACGATCCTCTCCTTTCCTTGCATCGCTCCCAACATTCTGCCCCAGCAGTCTCCTTCTATACCAGGACACCAAGTGTTGCCTCTATGGGAGCAGTTAAAATAACAAAACTATAAGGAAACAAAATGAAAACTTGAAGGCTAGAATTCTATGAATTTAAATTTGGTGAGTTAAGAATGTTTAAATCAGGTAAAACATAGATATTAGACCGCAAGTAAGAACTCACTCAGCGGCTAACTAAAATAATTCTTCTCATGTTTCAAAAATACTTGCCTTTGCTTCTTTACATTACTTTCCATAAATACAAAAAGGTGGATTTGTGCTAGACCAGCAGACACATTGGGAAACAGTCTTTCCTGAGCTTTTGTGTTTCTATATGTCTGGCTTTGGATAAAGAGCAAACTTACTTATTTCTATGAAAGTGGCAGGTTAATTTAACTCAAGGTTTTTCAACTGCAACAGAAATTCACTATGTGGGAAGAAGCATCCAGCTACCGTCATCATGTTGCTTCGTGGGACTTGGGAACAGGGCAACTAATGTAACTCGGCGATGCTCATAATATTTACTATCCTGTGAGAAATAAACTGTTTTGCCTGATTCATTAAGTACCATTGTTACTATTGTCATGTATGGAGTTGTACCTGATTTACACTTTGTCATCTGTTTTAGGATTGTTTCCAAATATAAAATAAAACAAGAATTTCCAAGGTGGGAATATTGATCTATGTTTCCCTCAGAATTTGCCATGCTGTTTATTTATTATTTTAAAACCTTTCTTTATGTTCATGAACTGAGGAAATATGTCTTAAGAAATGGTATGGAGAAAGCAAATTTGGGACGCTGGAGTACTTTTCGTTTTCATTACAAAGTCTGCATCTGTCTGGAATCCCTGGGTGTAAATCAACTACAATGTAAGTTATGCTAACAAAAACAAAAATTAATTAAGTGTTCAATTCCCAGCTGAAAGGTTGGGGACTTAATCTCACTCAGAGGAGCCTCGTTAGAAAGGCCTGGTAATATCCTTCCAAAAAGTCATAGCTTTGAAAACCCAATGAAGCAATTCTACCTTACGTACATCAGGGCACCACAAGTGAGAATTGACTTGATGGCAACTAACACCAAAACAATAACATCTGTCTATCATGGTAAGTGTCACAAAGAAGAAATTAGCATATGGTGAAGACCTTTGTGGTTCTGGGGAATGATGTTCTGGGGTTGGTGTTATGTAAAAGATGTAGATAAAAATGTGACAAGGGAAACTATATGCTTTGCATACTTTAAGGTCTTGATTAAGCCTAAGCCTGTATCTAGAAAAATGTGAAGGTACCTGATGTTTTCTCCTTTTTCTTTTCCATTTTTGTGCCAAAAATATGATAAAGTAATTACATTATATTACATGTAAGACCCTATTAGATACAAGAAAACTATTATCCAAATAATTATAATCATGTCCTCTCTATCCCAAAAATCCTCACTCCAGTCACCAATTTATCTCACCTGGACTAATCAAACTGTCTTCTCACCTCTCTTCCTTTTGAAAATCTTGCAAGCTACCATGTATTCATCATAGTTCAGGCGACTTGATCTTTCGAAACAAAAATGTAAATCAACAACCTAAAATGTAAGATTAGTCAATTATAATGAATAAGAAAGATCGAAGAAGAGTTGATGCGTTTGAGTAGTAGTATTGGAGAAGAATGCTGAGAGTACAATAGTCTGCTAAAAGGACTAAAAAATCTGTCCTGGAAGAAGTGCAGCTGGAATGTTCCTTGGAAGAGAGAATGCCAGACTTCGTCTCACCTACTTTGGTCATGTTGTCAGAAGGAACCATTTCATGGAGAAGGATATCATGCTCATTAAGTGGAGGGTGAGCTGCAGGGATCTAGGTGCAGAGAGGGAAATCAGGCATGCCCAAAGCAGCAGGGCGGGAGAGCAGAGAAAAGGGGATTAAAAGCCAGGAACTCAGAGGCGCAGTCAGTTGCAGGGATCCAGGTGAAGAGAGGAACTCAGGCAGGCCCAAAGCAGGAGGGTGGGAGATTGGGTGAAAGGGGATTAAAGGGCCTAGGAATCTGGATAGAGGAGGAGTCAGCCGCAGGGACCCAGGTGGTACCAGAGGTTTCCAACAGGGAGGCAAACTTATCTGTCGGTTTGAACTACCGTGGTGATGTGTTGATATGAGTTTTGAGGCTGAGCCACTGGTGTTTCAAACCCAGCAGGATGCAATGGTGCACAGGTACCATCCCAGCTTACAGACTGAGACAGACTAGGAAGAAGGAAAAGGCCGTCCACTTCTCAAAGAATTTACCAGGGAAAACCTTATGAATAGCAAAGAAACACTGTTTCATACATTACCATGCAACTTTATGAATAGTCCATTTAGGTTAGAAGGCTCTCAAAATAGGACTGGGAAAGAGCTGCATCATCTGAGTAAACTCAGCCTTACACCTATGCTTGATAAGGTAAAGCTTTCAAAAACACCATTTGCTGATGTGACACCACTCAAATTGAAGAGAAACAGCTGCAGAAATCCATTAATCATCGCAACATGGAATGTACGAAGTATAAATCTAGGAAAATTGGAAGTTGTCAAAAATGAAATGGAATGTATGAAGATTGATATCCTCAGCATTAGTGAGTTGAAATGGACTTGTTTGGGCCATTTTGAATCAGTCAACCATGTGATCTACTTTGCTGGGAAAGACAGTTTGAAGAGGAATGGTGTGGCATTCATCATCACAAAGGATGTTTCAAGATCTGTCCTGAAGTACAATGCCGTCAGTGATAGGATGATATCCATACACCTACAAGGAAGACCCATTAATACAACTATTATTCAAATTTATGCACCAACCACCCAAGCCAAAGATGAGGAAATTGAAGAATTTTATCAACTTCTGCAGTCTGAAATTGACCGATCATGCAATCAGGATGTGTTAATTATCACTGGTGACTGGAATGCAAAAGTTGGAAACAAAGAAGAACCACTGGTAGATGGAAAATTCGGCCTTGGGGACAGAAATAATGCTGGAACTCACATGGTAGAATTTTGCAAGACCAAGGACTTATTCATTGCAAACACCTTTTTTCAACAGCAGAAACAGTGGCTCTACACATGGACTTCACCAGATGGAACACACAGGAATCAGATTGACTACATCCATGACAAGAGGTGATGGAGAAATTCAATATCTTCAGCCAAAACCAGACCAGGAGCTTATTGTGGAACAGACCATCAACTACTCACATGCAAGTTCAACTTGAAGTTGAAGTCAATTAAAATAAGTCCAAGAGAGCCAAAATATGATTTTGAATATATCCCTCCTGAATTTATAAACTGTCTAAAGAATAGATTTGATGCATTGAATACCAACGACCGAAAACCAGAAGAGGTATGGGAGGATATCAAGAACATTATCCATGAAGAAAGCAAGAGATCACTAAAATGATGAGAAAGGAAAAGAAGACCAAAATGGATGACAGAAGAGACTCTGAAACTTGCCCTTGAGCGGAGAGAAGCTGAAGCCAATGGAAGAAATGACAAGATAAGAGAGCTGAACAGAAGATTTCAAAGAGCAGCTTGAGCAGACAAAACCAATTACTATAATGAAATGTGAAAAGATCTGGAGTTTGAAAACCAAAGGGAAAGAACGCGCTCAGCACTTCTCAAGCTGAAAGAATTGAAGAAAAAAATTTAAACCTTGAGTTGCAAAATTGAGAGATTCTATGGGCAAAACATTGAATGATGCAGGAAACATCAAGAGAAGATGGCAGGAATACACAGAGTCACTGTACCAAAAGGAACTGGCTGATCTTCATCCATTTCAGGAAGTGGTATATGATCTAGAACCAATGGTATTGAAGGAGGAAGTCAAAGCTGCAATGAAGAAATTGCCGAAAAACAAGGCTCCGGGAATTGACAGAATATGGATTGAGATATTTCAACAAACTGATGCCCCATTGGAGGCACTCATCAGTTATGCCAAGAGATTTGGAAGACAGCTACCTGGCCAA
>NW_006922173.1:598795-600541 GCF_000298275.1 Orycteropus afer afer
CCCCATAGTTACCTCTTCCCTGTGTCCATCCCTCCATGCACTCCTGCCCCCTGAGCTGTCTCCCTGTGCATAAGCAGCCCTTCTTTCCCTCATGATTGTTTTCTCCAAGGAGTGTATCTACTTGAGATAAATGTTCAACTCATATGTCTGTCTTTTGTTGAGCTGGAAACCACAAGTGTGGGGTCAATTCCAGATCTGAAGGGCAGCTAGAGGCCATAGTCTCATTGGTTCCACCAGGCTCTATTGGACCAGCAAAACTACCCCCTCCTTTTTTTTTTTCCAAATTATTTTGAGTTTTGTTCCACATTTTTCTCTCTCTCTATCAAGGATCTCCTACATAGATCCCCTTTCAAGTGGATGACAGTGGTAGCCAGGCACCATCTAGGTCTTCTGGTCTCATAGTCTTATAGGCTGCAGATCAGATGGTGTACCAGTCGCTAGGACTAATTGTTTCCATGAATTTTGGTTTTCTTCATTCTTCTTTGTTCTTGAAGAGGAGAGAACCATCATTGCATCTAGATGGCAGCTTGAAAGCTTTTAAGATCCCAGTCACTACTTGCCAAAGTAGGAGGTGGAACAATGTTTTATATAGTATGTTATGCCAATTGAGCTTGATGTCCCCTGCGACTATGGTCCCAAGCCTTCAGATTCAACTACTTGGTCCCTCTGGGTAGCTGGCTGTGACCAAGCAGTGAACACAACCTTCCCCTTGTCAGTTCTACTATACACCTGAGAATTATGATCATTCACATAAACTTATAGGACCATTGTCTGCCAACCCTATATATGTTCTTGGATGCACTCCCCATTTCATAGACATACCTAATCGTTAAGCCTGTCCACCCCTCTATCCACCCATATATCCATGTTAGTCTTCACTGACAACACAGTACTGTATATACAAAAGGGTTCATATTTGTTGTCTGTACCTCCCATGTACCTCTCTATGTCTTTCTCATCCTCAATGGTGCCATAGACCCCAAGCAGGTTGGTCATTACATTTGGCATGTTGCCCTTCTCTTCACCCAAATAAATACTTATCTGTATCTATTTAACAGCTTTTCCTCCCCTCCCCTCCCACCCCTGGTAACCAACAAAGAAAATTTCCTTCTATACATAAACCTTTCCTTAACATTTATATTAATGAACTAATAAAATATTTTCCTTTTGTGATTAACTTATTTCACTCAGCATAATGTAGAACAGTCCATTCTATCTTGCAATTCTCTTAAGTTCCTCACCATTTAGAAGTTCTGTAACTACACAGTCTTTTCGCTCTTTTTGTTTGTACTCATTCTCACTTGTCAATTGATGTCTCTGGTTCCCTGTTTACAATCTTGTAAGCTCTTTTTACTTTGGATATGTCCATAGCTGTGGTTTCTGGGTTATGTTGTCTTGTGTATTAATGGTTGGTTGTTATTTGCTATTTTTGGTTCTCTGTTCAAAGGACTCCCTTTAGCATCTCTTGTATGGTTGGTCTGGTTTTAGCAAACTCCCTTAGATTTTGCTTATCTGGAAATCTCCTAATTTCACCATCATATTTGAGGGACAATTTTGCTGGGTATTTAATTCTTGGTTAAATTTTTTTCTCTTTCAGGGTTTTATATATACCATCCCATTGCCTTCTCGCTTGCATGGTTTCTGCTAAGAAATCAGAGCTTATTCTTACTGGCTGTCCTTTGTAGATAACTTTTTGTTTTTCCCGTGCTGCTTTCAGGATTCTGTCCTTGTCTTTGGTTTTGATGA
>NW_006922173.1:603515-632282 GCF_000298275.1 Orycteropus afer afer
TTCCCAAACACTTGATTGTACTCATGAGGAGCCTGTACCTTGACCAGGAGGCTGTGGTTTGAATGAAACAAGGGGACACTGCATGATTTAAAATCAGGAAGGCAATGCATCAGGGCTGTATCCTTTCCCCATACTTATTCAATCTATATGCTGAGCAAATAATCTGAGAAGCTGGACTACATGAAGAAAAACATGGCTTCAGGATTGGAGCAACAATCATTAACAACCTGAGATATTCAGACGATACAACTCTGCTTGCTGAAAGTGAGGATGACTTGAGGCACTTACTGATGAATGTTGAAGAATAGAGTTTGCAGTATGGATTATGTCACAATATAAAGAAAACAAAAATCCTCCCAACTGGGCCAATGAGCAGTGTCACAATAAATGGAGAGAAGATTGAGTTGTCAAAGAATTCACGTTGCTTGGCTCTACAATCAATGCCAATGGAAGCAGCAGTCAGGACATTAGATGACATGTAGCATTGGGAAATTCAACTGCAAAGGAACTGTTTCAAGTGCTGAGGAGCAAGGATGTCTCCTTGAGGACTAAGGTGCACCTGACACAAGCCATGATATTTGCAATCATCTCATATGCATGTGAGAGCTGGACAATGAATAAGGAAGACCGAAGATGAGTTGATGCTTTTGAGTTGTGGTGCTGGCAAAGAATGCTGAAAGTACCATGGACTGCTAAAAGAACTAACAGATCTGTCCTGGAGGAAGTGCACCTGAAATGCTCCTTGGAAGCAAGAATGGCCAGACTTCGTCTCACCTATTTTGGTCATGTTGTCAGAATGGACCATTCCTTGGATAAGGATGTCATGCTTGGTAGGGTGGAGGGTTGACGAAAGAGGTGGAGGCCTTCAACGAGATGGATTGACACGGTGGCTGCGATGATGGGCTCAAGTATAGCAGGGATCGTGGACCTGGTGTGGGATGGGGCAGTGTTTCGTTCTGCTGTGCATGGGGTTTCTACGATTCAGAAACGCCTCGACGGCACTGAACAACAAACAAGAACAAAGTGGAGGGTCAATGAAGAAGGGGAGGCTCTCAACGAGATGAACTGACACAGTGGTTGCAACAATGTGCTCAGGTATAGCAAGGATAGTGAGGCTGGCACAGGATCAGGCAGTGTTTAGATATGCTGTGTATAGGGTAGCTAAGAGTTGGAAATGACTGGATGGCACCTAAAAACAACAAAAACAAATATTAATTATAATAATGTTGCTTATGTCAGTATTAGCACACACAAACACACACACAATGTATGTGTGTATATGTGTTTGGTACAAATTGTTTGTGATGGTTACTGAGACCAATATATATATATAGCTTTGAATATTATAAGGATAAAATAGTGTATACTACTGGAAGTAGTGTTATAAACAAACATGATGACTTTTTCACAGTAATATACACCTATATATATTGTTGTTATTGTGCTTAGGTGCTGTTGAGTCTATTTCAACTCATAGTGGCCACATGTGACAGAGTAGCATTGTCCCATAGGATGTTCTAGGCTGTAATTTTTACTGGAGCACACCGTCAGGTGGAGCTGCTGAGTGAGTTCAAACTCCCAATCTTTTGATGAACTAATTATTTTGCTACCACGGTTTGGTTCCCTCAGTCTCTGTCTCTCTCTATGTATATGCATACACTCTATACATGGCTATGAACCAAAAAGTCAGCATTTCAAACTCACCAGCCTCTCATAGGAGAAATTGGTGGCAGTCGGCTTCCGTAAAGATTTACAGCCTTGGAAACCCTATGGGGCAGTTCTACTGTGTGCTGTAGGGCCACTCGGAGCTACAATCAGTTGCTGACAAGTTTATTCCAACTAATGGTATGTGTGCTAGAATAGAACTATACTATATAAATTTTGCATTGGCTAATTTATTGGAAACAGATCACCACTGGAATCTCTACCTATTCAGATCAGCAGTAGAGCACATTAATTGTTTGTAATCCCAGGGTTCCATTAATAATACAGGAGAGGAATAAAAAACATTTTAGTAGTAAATTAATTTGCAACTATAGAAACAAGTTATAAAATATCTCTGACATTTTTCTCATTTCAAGGGACATTTTAAATTACTTAAAATTTTTTCTTGAAGTGTAACAAAAATATAATTAGACAGTGAATTTTCACAGTGAACATATCCATGTAAACAGCACCCAAGTCAAGAAAATATAGCATGTCCAGCACCACGGATTCATCGTTGGTGCCTTTTTCCAATCTCTATTTCTGAAGAATAACCTCTGCCCCGGTTTATAAAACTCTGTATTAGTTTTCTCCAGTTTTGAACTTTATATAAATGAAGTCAAAGAGTAAATATTATTTTCTATCAGATGTATTTCCTTCAATAAGATTTATTATGTGCATTCATATTTTTGAAGCAATTGTTTCTTCACTCTTTTTGTTGTATACTATTTCATTGTGCCAGTGATTTATATTTATTCATTATCAGGACTTAGATACATGTCCAGCTTTGGTCTACTACAAATAGAGTATCTGTGGATGATTTTGTATTTATGGCTTAATAGTCATAATATCTCTGCATTTCTATTGGTTTTATACTTGGGGCTGGTAGAGTTGATCATGCACTACATGCATATTTAATAGTTTTGTGTTTAGTAGTATCTACTAAACAATACTGTGAATTTATTATACAATTTTATTTCCTACTAGCAACCTATGAAACAATATATGATAGTTGTTCCACTCTCTTGCCAATATCTGCTATTTTATTTTGCATTTGTAGCTACCCTGTTATGGATATATACACTATGTCATTTTCAAAATGTATGTGTAGAATTGATAACCCAGAAGAAAATCCTTCCACTTACGTACAGCTGATATTTGACAAAGGGCCAAAACCATTAAATGGGGAAGAGATAGTCTATTTAACAAATGGTGCTGGCAAAACTGGATATCCACTTACAGAAAAATGAAACTGGAACCATATCTCTCACAATACACAAACTGAGCTCAAGTCGGATCAAAGACCTGAATGTAGAATCTAAAACCATAAAGAGTACCAAAGAAAAAATAAGGACAAACCTAGGAGTTTTCCGTAATTCAAGGCATAAAAACACAATAGGATATAAATAAAAATACACAGACATCAGAAGGCAAAATAGATGACTGGGACCCTTGAAAAACAGGACACTTATTTGCATCAAAAGTTTTCACCAAAAGAACTTAAAAATGCAAACACACTACTGTCTAGTCAGATCTGACTCATAATAATCCCTCCTTGGGTTTCTGTGGAAGTAGATTGTCCAACCATCCTTCTGAGGAGTGGCTGGTGGGTTTGAACTCTGGCCTTCTGGTTAGCCTCAAATGCCTTAGGCACTATGCTACCAGAGGTCCTGAAAGAACATAAAGACTGGAAAAAATATTTGGCAATGACATTAGACAAGGGGCTGTTCTCTAAAATTCATAGAAAATTTCAATAACTTAAAAAATGGGCAGAAGATATGAACAGACATTTCACCAAAGAAAGAATTCAGGAGGCTAACAAACCCATGATGTGGGAACTCTGGTGGTGTAGTGCCCAAGACATTTGACTGCTAACTAGAAGGCTGGTGGTTCAAACCCACCAACCACTCCTTGGAAGGAAAGTTGAGCAATCTACTTCTGTAGTGATACCACCTTAGAAACCCAAGGAGGGGTCACTATGAGTTGGATGCAACTCATCGGCAGTGAATTTATTTGTTTATTTTTTCTGAACAAACCCATAAAGAAATGTTTCTGATCATTATCCACTAAAGAGATGCTAATCAAAACAATCAAAACAATGATGAGATATCATCTCATTCTAGCATTAATGCCAAAGTACAAAAAAAAAAAAAAAAAAGAAAACAACTAATGCTGTCAAAGGTATGAAGAGCCTGAAAGTCTCATGCTCTGCTGGTGAGGCAGTAAAAATGATGCAACCACTGTGGAAATCTGTATGCAAATAGAAATACTGTATGATCTAGCAATCCAACTACTCAGTATATATCCCAGAGAAAGAAGACCCATGCCACAAAAAGATACATGCTCAGTCAGATTCATTGCAGAACTATCCACGATAGCAAAAAGAGAAAGCAACCTACATGCCCATCAATGGAGGAATAAATGAACAAACTATGGTACATACACACAATGGAATATTATTCACAGTTAAGAAACAAAGAAGAATCTGTGAAATATAACCTGGAGGAACTTAAAGGTCATTATGTTGAGTGAAGTTAGACAATCACAAAAGGAAAAATATCATATGAGACCACTATTGTAAAAAGTCAAGAAAACAGTTTCACTAAAAAAGATATATTCTTTGATGGCTACAGAGGTGGGTGTAAAAGGAAGGGTATACCATTATCTATACGGTAGATACATATTTACTTGGGTGAAAAATTAAAAAAAATAAATAAATGAAGAAAGAGGACTTTAACATATGTACATCATTAAAAAAACAAATACCTACTGTTCTAGATTGAATTTTGTCCCTTCCACACACACGTACACACACAAAAAGCAAAATACTATAACTATGAATTGTGTTGCTTTATGTAAGTTAGGCATTGAATGAAAATCACTTAGGCCAAAAAATAAAATAAAATAAAGCATAAAAGCAGTGATTCATTCATAGACATCCTAAGTTTTCATTGGCAATGTCCTATTTATAAATAAAATATTTGCTAAGTCAAATTACAATTACTTGCCTATATATATATATATATATATACAGAAGGGCAAGACCTAGAGTAGAGGAAGACAATACTTTTTATAATCTGCATTTCATAGGTGAAGAATTGAGGAAAGGTTAGAAGAAGGCAACCCAGACTAAGAAGGTCAACCCTAAAGTGATGAATGATGTAATTAAATAAGGGATGTCACATAGTCTGTTTGGGAACTATTACCATGATCAGGGTATGGCGCTTGTCCAGATCGAGGGGAGAGATATGGGGAAGTCATAGTTCTAGTAAGATGAGGAAGAGATTCATATAATAAGGAGAGTATAGAATAAGATGCTTAGACTCTATCAGGAAGAGCATGAACCCCCCATACCAGACAGAAGAAAAGTCATTAGCACAGTGCTTAACAAGGGATATGTGATATGTGATATATATATATAGGCAAATAATTGTAATTTGACTTACCAAATATTTTATTTATAAATAGGATATATCTGGTAGCATAGTGGCTAAAGCACTTGACTGCTAACCAGAAGGCTGGTGGTTCAAACCCACCAGCCACTCCTCGGAAGGAAGGTTGGGTAATCCTACTTCTGTAGTGATACTGCCTCCGAAACCCAAGGAGGGGTCGCTATGAGTTGGGGCCGACTCGACGGCACATAACAACAACAACAACATATATATATATATGCATAGAAAATTGTCAAGTAAAATTATTTGAGTATGTATTGACTCATGCACAATGTCCTCAAGGAAATATCATACACTAGGAATGCTGCATCAAATTTGCTATTTGAATTTTCTAATTAAACTCTAAGAAATATGGACATAGTATGTTGAGATTTTTCAGTATTTTGTGACCAAAAAGTGTAAACAACACGCTTATCCCTTTAATACACATCTTAACACATTAAACACATTACATATCACATATCACATATCCCTTGTTAAGCACTGTGCTAATGACTTTTCTTCTGTCTGGTATGGGGGGTTCATGCTCTTCCTGATAGAGTCTAAGCATCTTATTCTATACTCTCCTTATTATATGAATCTCTTCCTCATCTTACTAGAACTATGACTTCCCCATATCTCTCCCCTCGATCTGGACAAGCGCCATACCCTGATCATGGTAATAGTTCCCAAACAGACTATGTGACATCCCTTATTTAATTACATCATTCATCACTTTAGGGTTGACCTTCTTAGTCTGGGTTGCCTTCTTCTAACCTTTCCTCAATTCTTCACCTATGAAATGCACATTATAAAAAGTATTATCTTCCTCTACTCTAGGTCTTGCCCTTCTGTTTTTCTCTCCTCTCCTCTCCTCTTCCTTTTCCATTTCCTTTCTGAACAAACAAAACCAAATGTCATTAGGAGAGCAAGATATATGTGTCCTGGAGTGGTGAGGAGATATGCTGTGACTTAGAGCAGGGAGGAGTCTAAGCAGGGTGAGAAAGGTGGGAAGTCAGAACCTGTCTAAATTGAGGAAGATATGCCTAGGGGTGATGCAGAGGTAGAGGAAAAGAAATAGAATATTTAATAGAGAATTATAAGATAAATTTAACAAAAGTGTGTTCTATGAAATAAAACAGTATGAATTTGTCATATTAAAAATACAAGACTAACCTTTAGATAGGATATCTGAAAATGTATTAAAGACACTACGGAATAGTGATAGCTTTTATGGGTGTAGATGTTCATATTATTGTAGAATAAACATTTGCCGATATAACAGTTTCAATTTCAACAATGGCAATTATAAGATCATAAAAATATGTTGGTGGCACAATCATTAAAGTGCTCAGCTGCTAAACAAAAAGTTGGTGATGTAAACCCACCAGATGCTCTATAGAAGAAAGATGTGTCAATTTGCTTGCATGAAGATTACATACAGCCTTAGAAACACTATTGTGTCATATAGGGCCACTATGAGTTGGAATTTACTTGAGGGCAATAGGTTTTTTCTTTTTTTTTCTGAAGAAAAAAGAAATGTTACTCAAAATGTTAGTTTCTTGCTCGATTTCTATGGACCTATTATTTCTATATATTTAAATCCATATATTTGTGTGTAAATAAATACCACTTCATAGTAATCTTAACATTTTGCTGCACTTTAAAAGCATAACATAATAACGGTAGATTGTAAAGATGAATGATATGGCTATTGTTATGGTAAAAATAAATGTTTCTCAAGAGAACACAAGCTTTTATATAAAGATAAAATAGGTATTTTTCTAGAAGTCACAAGGCATCATGTCGTTTTCATAGAAACAGTTTTATATATATGCAAAGTTTTGTGAAAGTATATTGGTCAGATAGCAGAAAAAAGTTAAAGTACATTTGATTCATTATCCATCACAAATTGAGGAGGGAATACTGAATGCAGAGAACTATTGGATCTCTAAAGATACGTCACTCAGGAGAGTTGTAGCTGGATCCACTGAGTTCATCAGTAAGGGGAATTAAGGTTTTGAACTTCAGTAGCACTCTGACAGTCGTTTTTTTTTTTTTTTTTTTCCCCCTCCTACTTATGTGACTCCCTTGAGAAGAAAAGTAAAGAAGGAGAAAAAAAGTGAGCAACAGAGGAAGGAGAAATGACAATTTCACTGGGGCAAATCTGAGAGGATTTTACTACCCACATTCAAGCCTCAAGACATGCTTTTTAAAGGGTCTGCCTTAGGGAATGGGTACCAAAATACCCTGATGATGATTTATCTACAGGGTTTTGAAGAAGTCAAAACTATCTTGATGTTTTTGAGGATAATCTTGAAAAGGTGGTCAACTTTGTAGCCAAACAATAATGAAAGAGGTCTTAGATCTCTGTGAGTGAGACCAGGAAATAGGCAAGTGGCAACGCATGTGAATGTGTTTAGTATCTGATTTGAAAAATAAAAATCCTGCTACCATGGAATTCTCAAATGTAGGTTCTTGTATTGTACTTTTCATGACATTTTCCAACTTAAATTTATTGTAGATGTTTATGATAAAGTTAAGGGAGTATACACTGCCTGGGTGAGTGTGAATAAACTGTACTGCTAGGACCACATTTCACGTCATGGTTGGCTTATGAGCCTGATAAAAAGTTATGTTTGTAAGATAAGTTGCCTGTGGTAAAAGTTTGTGTTTCTCCCCATCTTTGGAATATTTGAAGGAGCCCTGATAATGCTGTGCTTAAGCACTCAGCTGTTGGTTTGAACGTACCAATCACTCCAAGGGAAAAGGATATGGTGATATGCTCCTGTGAAGATTTCAGCTTAGGAAACTCTATTGGAGTTTCTGCTCTGTCCTTTACAGTTGCTCTGAGTCAGAATCAACTTGACAGCAAAAGAAAGTTTTGGCATATTTGCCAATCTGAAAGTTGAAAAATAGCATCCTTGTTTTAATATGTATGCTTTACATACTTGTTTTATTATGTACATTCATTTTATTAGTAAGGAGCTTGGGGAAGTTTTGTATGTTTAAAGAACACTTGTGCATTTTCTATAAGCTGGGGTTTTACCTTTTATATATTTTGAATTGGATTTTATCTTCTTCATTTCTCCCTCTTTTGCTGTAAAAGAGATTAACCAGTGTGATAAAGACATTTGACAGTAATTGTTAAGTATCTTTGATATTACTTTTACTTTCCCCTACGTTTACCATTTATATTTAATATTTTTAAAGTCAAGATGTTGTTTATTTGTTTGATATTTAATATAGCTTAATTTATCAATATTTTTACTATGTTGTTGTTGTTAGATGCCACCAAGTAGGTTCTGACTCACAGGGTCACTATTTATAACAAAACAAAACATTGTCCAGTCTTACACCATCCTCACAATTATGTTTGGGCCCGTTGTTGGAGCCACTGTGTCAATCTATCTCCTTGAGGATCTTCCTCTCTTTTGCTGACCTTTTACTTTTCCAACCATGATGTCCTTCCCCAGGGACTTGCCACTCCTGATAAAATGTTCAAAGTAGATGAAGTCTTACCTTTCTCACTTCTAAGGCACATTGTGGCTATACTTCTTTACATTTTGTATGTATCTCCCTGAGTCAAATGTCTTTTCAAACCCAAACCTTTGTCTAGTATTTAATTGAGTTGTTATATGTTTATTGACTTTTGATTATATATATTCAGTAAATATTATATATGTAATATATATATACACACACACACACACACATGTAACATATAAACCATTCCTCATTGATTGACTACCTTGTTTTCCAATATTTCCCCTTTATGATAACAGTAAAAAATTTACTATTTTGTGCATTAATGACATACATCTGACACTAATGAATACCAAAGAGTGTTTGTGATAGATTTATGTACATGTGTTCAAACACCAGCACTTGTGATGGTTACCATTATGTGTCAACTTGGCTAGGCCATGTTTCTCAGTTGTTTGTTGTTGTTGTTGTAGGTAAGTGCCGTCGAGTCATCTCCGACTCATAGTAACCCCATGCACAGTAGAATGAAACACTGCCGGATCCTGCACCAGCTCCAAGATCCCTGCTATACGTGAGCTCATTATTGCAGCCACCTTGTCAATACATCTCTTTGAAGGCCTCCCCCTCTTTTATCGACTCTCCACCTTACCAAGCATGACATCCTTCTCTAGGGAATGATCCCTTCTGACAACATGACCAAAATAGGTGACACAAAATATGGCCATTCTCACTTCCAAGGAGCATTTCGGCTGCACTTCCTCCAGGATAAATCTGTTAGTTCTTTTAGCAGTCCATGGTACTTTCAGCATTCTTCACCAGCACCACAACTCAAAAGCATCAACTCGTCTTCGGTCTTCCTTATTCATTGTCCAGCTCTCACATACATACGAGATGATTGGAAATATCATGGCTTGTGTCAGGTGCAACTTAGTCCTCAAGGAGACATCCTAGCTCCTCAGCACTTGAAACAGTTCCTTCGTGGTTGACTTTCCCAATACTACACGTGGTCTAATGTCCTGACTGCTGCTTCCATTGGCATCGATTGTAGAACCAAGCAACGTGAATTCTTTGACAACCTCAATCTTCTCTCCATTTATTGTGATGCTGCTCATTGGTCCAGTTGTGAGGATTTTTGTTTTCTTTATGTTGAGATGTAATCCATACTGCAGACTGTATTCTTCAACCTTCATTAGTAAGTGCCTCAAGTCATCCTCACTTTCAGCAAGCAAAGTTGTATCGTCTGAATATCTCAGGTTGTTAATGACTGTTGCTCCCATCCTGAAGCCATGTTTTTCTTCATGTAGTCCAGCTTCACAGATTATTTGCTCAGCATATAGATTGAATAAGTATGGGAAAAGGATACAACCCTGACACACTCCCTTCCTGATTTTAAGCCATGCAGTGTCCCCTTGTTCCATTCAAACCACAGCCTCCTGGTCAAGGTACAGGTTCCTCATGAGTACAATCAAGTGCTCGGGAATTCCCATTCTTCTCAATGTTATCCATAATTTGTCATGATCCACACAATCAAATGCCTTTGCATAGTCAATAAAACACAAGTAAACATCTGTCTGGTATTCTTTGCCTTGAGCCAAGATCCATCTGACAACAGCTATGATATCCCTTGTTCCATGTCTTCTTCTGAATCCAGCTTGAACCTCTGGAAGTTCTCTGTCAATATACTGCTGCAACCGTTTTTGAATTATCTTCAGTAAGATCTTACTGGCGAGCAATATTAATGATATTGTTCTATACTTTCTACATTCTGTGGGATCACCTTTCTTTGTAATGGGTACAAATATGGCTCTCTTCCAGTCAGTTGGCCAGGTAGCTGTCTTCCTAATCTCTTGGCATAACCGAGTGAGTGCCTCCAGTGCGGCATCCGTTTGTTGAAATATCTCAATCGGTATTCCATCATTTCCCAGAGCCTTGTTCTTTGCCAATTCTTCCATTGCAGCTTTGACTTCCTCCTTTAATACCATCGGTTCTAGATCATATGTCACTTCCTGACATGGATGAAGACCGACCAGTTCTTTTTGATACAGTGATTCTGTGTATTCTTACCATCTTCTCTTGATGTTTCCTGTATCAATCAATATTTTGCCCATAGAATCTCTCAATATTGCAACTTGAGGCTTAAATTTTTTCTTCAATTTTTTCACCTTGAGAAATGCTGAGTGTGTCTTTTTCTTTTGGTTTTCAAAATCCAGGTCTTTGTACATTTCATTATAGTAATTGGTTTTGTCTGCTCAAGCTGCTTTTTGAAATCTTCTGTTCAGCTCTTTTATCTTGTCATTTCTTCCATTTGCTTTAGCTATTCTCCCCTCAAGGGCAAGTTTCAGAGTCTCTTCTGTCATCCTTTTTGGTCTTCTCTTCTTTTCTCATCTTTTTAGTGATCTCTTACTTTCTTCATTGATAATATTCTTGATATCCTCCCACAATTCTGGTTTTCGGTCATTGGTGTTCAATGCATCAAATCTATTCTTTAGATAATCTCTAAACTCAGGAGGGATGTATATATAAGATCATATTTTGGCTGTCTTGGACTTTTTTTAATTGTCTTTAACTTCAACTTGAACTTGCATATGAGCAGTTGATGGTCTTTTCCACCATCAGCTCCTGGCCTGGTTTTGGCTGAAGATATTGAGTGTTTCCACTGCCTCTTGCCACAGGTGTAGTCAATTTGATTCTGGTGTGTTCCATCTGGTGAAGTCCACGTGTAGAGCTGCCATTTGTGTTGTTGAAAAAAGGTGTTTGCAATGAACAAGTCATTGGTCTGGCAAAATACTATCACACAATTTCCAGCATTATTTCTGTTGCCAAGGCCAAATTTTCCAACTACTGATGATTCTTCTTTGTTTCCAACATTTTGCATTCCAGTCACCAGTGATAATTAACACATCCTGATTGCATGTTTGGTCAATTTCAGACTGCAAAAGTTGATAAAAATCTTTAATTTCCTCATCTTTGGTTTTGGTGTTTGGGGCATAAATTTGAATAACAGTCGTATTAACAGGTCTTCCTTGTAGGCATATGGATATTATCCTATCACTGACAGCATTGTACTGCAGGACAGATCTTGAAACATCCTTTGTGGTGATGAATGCCATGCCATTCCTCTTCAAACTGTCATTCATGGCATAGTAGATCACATGGTTGTCTGATTCAAAATGGTCAAATCCAGTCCATTTCAGCTCACTAATGCTGAGGATATCAATCTTTATGCATTCCATTTCATTTCTGACAACTTCCAATTTTCCTAGATTCATACTTTGTACAGCTGTTTCTCTTCTATTTCAGTGGTGCCACATCAGCAAATGGAGGTCTCTAAAGCTTTACCTTATCCATATAAGTAAGGCTGGGTTTACTGTGATGATACAGCTCTTTCCCAGTCCTATTTTGAGAGCCTTCTAACCTAAATGGACTATTCATGAAGTTGTACGGTAATGTATCAAACAATGTTTCTTTGCTATTTGTAAGGTTTTCCTTGGTCAATTCTTTGAGAAGTGGACATCCTCTTCCTTTTTCCTAGTCTGTCTCATTTTGTAAGCTGGGCTGATACCTGTGCACCATGTGTATCCCGCTGGGTTTGAAACACCAATGGCTCAGCCTCAAAACTCACATTGACACGTCACCACGGTAGGACAAACCGACAGACACGTTTGTCTCCCTGTTGGAAACCTCTCATACCACCCTTACCTGTGTTCCTGCGGCTGACTCCTCCTCTGTCCGGTTTCCTGGCTTTTAATCCCCTTTCTCCTGCTCTCCCACCCTTGCTGCTTAGGGCGTGCCTGAGTTGCCTTTCCTCACCTGGATCCCTGCGGCTGAGTGACAGTTGTTTAGCAGTTAAGTAATAATGTAATTTGGATGTTATGTAATGATGTAATTTGGCAATTATGTGATAATGTAGTCATTCTCCATTTTATGATCTAATGTGGTCATCCTCCATTTTCACATAATGCCAATTTTGCATAATAACCTGGTCTTTGGAATGTAACCATCTTGATAAGTGACAAGTAGGTGTGGAACTATGTTTTCACATTCTATAACTACTAATTAAAAGAACTGTGAAATAATAGAACCATCTTATTTATTTATTTGTATTTCATGATTACGTCTTTAAGATTCTAAGACATATTTCCTACATTCATATTGTTGTATTCTACTGTGTTTTAATTAGTATTATAAATTTAGCTTTTTATATTTTGGTCTATAATACATCTCAAATAAATATATAAAATTATGTATATCTAGTTATATCAGTACAATTTTTGGAAAAGCCTATCCTTTCCTCCATTAAATTCTTTCATTAATTTTGCTGAAATAAATTGTTGTTAAGTATAGATCCATGTCTGTACTTTTTTTTTTTACTTCTAAAATATATAAGGCTATTTTTAATCAATACTACACTGTCATGATTACTACACTTTTATTATAATTTTAAGACTGAGTAAAATAATTCCTCTAATTTTGCATCTCAAAGATTATTTTGGCTGTCCTAGCCTTTGTGGTCTCATATAAATTTAAGAAACAGCTTGCTGATTTCTGCCAAACACTTATGGAGGGTTTGAATGGCTAACTTTTAATCAATACAACACTTTAGGGAAAGTTAATACTTAGAAAACATTTTGTCTCATAATCTATAAACATTGTATATTTCTCCTTTTATTTTATCTTCTTATCATTTCTCTCCCCATGGTTTTGTAATTTTCTCTAGATATCTTGTTCATACAATACTTCAGTGACACTCTGAAAGTCATTTTTTTTTCCTTCCCCATCTTTGATTCTCCTTACTGACCAACTCAATGGATCTAGCTACAACTCTCCTGAGTGGCATATATTTATAGATCCAATAGTTCTCTGTATTCAGTATCCCCTCCTTAATTTACTTGATGTATAATAAATCAAATTGACTTTAACTATTTTCTGTTGTCTGACCAATATACTTTCATAAAACTTTGAATATATAAAAAATTGTTTCTATGAAAACGCCATGATGCCTTGTGACTTCTAGAAAAATGTCTGAATTTTGTATGTTTCACATACTTGGACTGTTTATAATGGTTGTATTTTAATGATCATAATGAATTAATTCTTTTGTATATATTTTATGTTGTTATGAATGATTTATTAAATTATGTTTTTTCAATTGACATTTACTAGTATCAGAAATACAATTATCTTAGTGGACACTAAGATAAATTGACATAACTTATTTCACAAAGACAATGTTCTACATCCTAATTGGTGAGTAGAGACTAAGGTTTTAAAAACTTGTGAGCCCTGTGTAAAATGCAACTATTGGTCTCTCCCTGTCTGGAGCAAAGAAGAGTGAAGAATATCAAAGACACAAGAAAACAATTAGTCCAAAGGACTAATGGGCATGTGAATACCAGCCTCCATGACCTGAGACAAGAAGAGCTAGGTGGTTCTCCGCTACCACTACTGACAGCTCTGAAAAGGATCATCATAGGGGTAATAGAAAGAGTGGGAGAAAATGTGGAACAAAATTCTAAATCATGAAAAGACGAGGCTTACTGGTCTGATGATGACTGGTGGAACCCAAGATTATGGCCCTTAACATACTGCTCAAGCCAGGAATTGAACTCAATCTATGTATCTCAACTTTCAACCAAATGATGGGCAGGCCTATAAGGTGAACAGTGATACCAGAAGAGTATGCACTCATTAGACCAATCAACCACATGAGATCAAGAGGGTAAAATTTGCCCATTGATAAAGCTAGGAAAGTGTGAGTGTATGGGAAGGAAGAAGGAAGGGAAATAGTGAGCATGTAAAGGAAGTGGTGAATGTTATTTAATTATGAGCATTATAGTGACTATCACAAAACAGAATGTGTGTGGATTGTTGAATGGAAAACCAATTTGTTCTATAAACTTTCATCCAAATCACATTAAACCAGTTTTAAAAATAAAATAAAATGTACAATTGAATATGGCTATAGTGATTTTTTATAAATACAATATTGATATTGTTATCAGCCATAAAATCAATCCCCAACTCATGGTGACACTATGCAGAACAAAATGAAATGTGTATGGTCTTGTGTAATTCCCATGATCAGTTGACGTTATGACCTTTGAGTTCCATAGGGTTTTCTTTGGTTGATTTTTGGTGATAGATCATCAGGCCTTACATCCTCGTCCATTTTAGTCTAGAAGTTTCACCAAAACCTTTTAAACATCATAGCAATGTGAAAACCTCCAATGAAGGAAGAATGGTGACTGCACATGAGGTTCATTGGCTGGGAATCAAACCCAGGTCTCCCATACAGAAAATGAGAATTCTACTACCAAACCCCCAATTTCTCCAATATATTACTCAAAAAATAAGGAAAAGGAAAAGGAAAAATCTCACTGCCATCAAGTCGATTCCAACTCACAGCAACCCCAAAACCCCCATTGGGTTTCAAAGGCTGTAAATCTTTACAGAAGTAGATTGCCCAGACTTTCTTCCACAGAGTGTGTGGTGAATCTGAATCATCAACCTCTGTTTAGCAGTCAAATGCCTTAGACACTAAGCCAGCAGAGCTCCTTCAATACACTACTTGTGAGGACAAAATTCATTAATTCATAATATATGTAACCGAAAGGTTTCACACTACTTGGACTATCTACAATGGTTATATTTTAATGATAAGAATGTGGATATTAGTAAAATTTTGATGCAGGGAAGTGAATATGCTATTGCAGGTGTCATGGTGCACTTTATCAAAATAGCAATTAAAGAAATAAGGAGTGATTTTTAAAAATGGTGATTTCTCATTCAAAATGTAAGAAACTGATAATATAAGCTTCTCTTTGAGTACACCTTCAATATAAACACATATTGTCCCTGGTATTACATGTGCCAGCAATGGACCCATGTTTGCATTTACCTGAAGGTTATGCTTTTTCACATCCTTGTGCATTTACTCATGCCATTAGGCTTCTGTCATTCATGACTCTACTTAAGTGTTACCTCTGAAGCATTTTCTAAACCATATTTTGAAGTACTTTGTGCTTCTCCAGCCCCCATACATTTGTTCATATTTGATCATCTTTGAGTACAGACATTGTATATAATTTGTTCTTGTTTTTCCAGAACCTAGACCAATGTCTGGCACTCAGCAGGTGAGAAGAAACTCATCTTATGCTTGCTGAATAAAAGAAAAACATGTTTGTGATATATCCATGCACGTATATTCAAACACCAAGACTTGTCTGTCAGATATTGTCATACTATCATGGCTTAAATGTTTCTGTGAGGCTAGAGCTGTGCCACTGGTATTTCAAATACCAGCAGGGTTATCATGGTAATCAGGTTTTTACAGACTTTCCAGGCTATAACAGACTCAGAATAAGAAAGTGGTAGTCCACTTCTCAAAGAAAACTTTATGAAACACTGCCTGATATAATACTGGAAAATTTATTACTAGCACTGAAATATTGTCTTATATAGTGCTAGAAAGTGAACTGCTCTGGTCATAAGGCACTCAAAATATGACTGGGTAAGAGCTGCCTCCTTAGAGTAGAGTTGACCTTAATGACATAGATGAAGTAAAGCTTTCAGGACCTCCATCTGCTGATGTGGAATGACTAAAAATAGGAAGAAGCAGCTGCAAACATCATGAATAGTCAGAAAATGCAATGCACGGAGCATGAATCTAGAAAATTTGGAATTTGTCAAAAATCAAATGGAATGAATAAAGATAGATATATTAGGCTTGTTGTTGTTGTTGTTGTTATGTGCCATCTAGTAAGACCCAACTCATAGCAACCCCTTCTTGGGTTTCTGAGGAGGTATCACCATAAAAGTAGATTGGCCAACCTTCCTTCCAAGGAGTTGCTGGTGGGCTTGACCCACCAGCATCATGGTTAACTGTTGAGTGCCTTAGGCACTAATGAGTTGAAATACACTGGTTTGAGCCCTTTTGAATCAGACAACCATATGATCTACTATGACAGGAATGACAAAGAAGAATGGTATGGCATTTATCATCACAAAGAATGTGTCAAGATCTATCCTGAAGAACAACATTGTCAGTGACAGGATAATATCCATATGCCTACAAGGAAGAACAGTTAATACTACTATTATTCAAATTATACACTAACCACCAAATCCAAAGACTTTGAAGATTTTTACCAATCTCTGCAGTCTGAAATTGACCAACCATGCAATCAATATGTATAGCTTATTACTGGAGATTGGAAAGTGAAAGTTGGTAACAAAGAAGAATCACTGGTGGTTAGAAAATATGGCCTTCATGATAGAAATGACTCTGGAGATTGCATGTTAGAATTTTGCAAGACCAACTACTTTTTCATTGCAAATACCCTATTTAACAACATAAACCACATCTACACATGTGGACCTCACCAGATGAAATACAAAAGAGTCAGATTGACTATATCTGTGGAAAGGGGTAATGGAGAAGCTCATAATCTTCAGCCAAAAAAGACCAGGAGCTGATTGTGGGACAGACCATCAGCTTCTCATATGCAAGTTCAAATTAAAGCTGAAGACAATTAAAATAAGTCCAAGAGAGCCAAAATATGACCTTTATTATATCTCAACTGAATTTAGAGACCATTTTAAGAATAGATTTGACACACTGAACACCAATGACTAAAAGCCAGACAAACTGTGGGATGATATCAAGAACATCAGACATGAAAGAAGCAAAAGTTCATTAAAAAGACAAGAAAAAAAGACCAAAATGGATGTCAGAAGAGACTCGGAAACTTACCCTTGAATGGAGAGTAGCTAAATTAAATAGACAAAAGAACAAGATAAAACAGCTGAACAGAATATTTCAAAGAGTAGCCCAAGATACAAAGTCAATGATTATAATGAAAAATGCAAAGATCTGGAGTTAGAAAACCACAGAGGAAGAAGATGTTTGGCATTTCTCAAGCTGAAAGAACTGAAGAGAAAGTTCAAGGCTTACATTTCAAAGTTGAAAATTCTTTGGGCAAAATACTGAATGATGCAGCAAACATCAAAAGAAAATGGAAGGAATAGACAGAGTCACATGTACCAAAAAGAATTGGTTGATGTTCATCTATTTCAGGAAATGGCATGTGATCAAGAACCAATGGTATTAAGGGAAGAAATCCAGGCTGCACTGAAGGAATTGGTGAAAAACAAGGCTTCAGGAATTGATGGATACCCACTGAGATGTTTAAAGGAAAGGATGCCATGCTGGAGGCATTTATTATGTCAAAAAATTTGAAGAATGCTACCTGTCCAACTGACTGGAAGTGAGTCATATTTGCACCCATTCCAAAGAAAGGTGATCCAACAGAATGTGGAAATTATCAAACAATATCATTAATATCACACTCAAGTAAAATCTTACTGAAGATAATTCAAAAATGGTTGTGGCAGTATATTGACAGGCAAATTTCAGAAATCAAAGTTGGATTCAGAAGAGGATGTGGAATGAGGCATACCATTGGTGAGGTCAGATGGATCTTAGCTGAAAGCAACCAATACCAGAAAGAGGTTTACTTATGTGTTATTGATTATGCAAAAGCTTTTGACTGGGTGGTTCCTAACGTACTATGGATAATGTTGAGAAAAATGGGAGTTTCAGAACACTTAATTGTGTTTATGAGGAACCAGTACATAGACCAGGAGTCTGACATTTGAACAGAACAAGAGGATACTACATACTTTAAAATCAGGAAGGGAGGGTTTCAGGGCTGTGTCCTTTCACCATATGTATTCAAACTGCATACTGAGCAGATAATCCAAGAAGGTGGGCTATATGAAGAACGTGGCATAAGGATTGGAGGAAGACTCATTAACAACTTTTGATAGGCAGATGATGCATTGCTTGCTGAAAGTGAAAATGACTTGAAACACTTACTGATGAATATTAAAGACTATAGTCTTCAGTATGGATAACACCTCAACATAAATAAAACGAAAATCTCACAACTGGACCAAGAAGCAGCATCATGTTAATGGAAAACAGACTGAGCTGTCAAATATTTCATATTACCTGGTCCCACAATCAACACCAATGGAAGCAACAGTCAAGAGACTGGACAATGCATTGCACTGAGCAAATGTGGTGCAATAGACCTCTTTAAAGTGTTGAAGAGCAAAGATACTTCTTTGCACACTAAAGTGTACCTAATCCAAGCCATGGTATTTTCAATATACTTGTGAAAGCTAGACAATGAATAATGAAGACCAAAGAATGGTGGATGCTTTTGAGTTGTAGGGTTGGTGAAGAATAGTGAAAGTGCCATGGACTGCCAGAAGAACTAACAAATCTGCCCTGGGAGAGGTGACTCCAGAATGCTCCTTGGAAGTGAGAATGGCCAGACTTCATCTCACCTACTTTGGTCATGTCGTAAGAAGGAATCATTCCCTGGAGAAGGGTATCATGCTCAATAAAGTGAAGGGTCAACAAAAAAGAGGAAGGCCCTCAACAAGATGGATTGACACAGTGGCTGCAACGATGGGCTCAGGTATAGGAAGGATTGTGAGGATGGCCCAAGCCTGGACAGTGTTTTGTTCTGGTGTATATAGGGTGTGCATGAGTCAAAGCTGACTAAAGGGCATCTAACAATAATAAAAACATGTTCAAACAGAGCAGATAATATTTTCTTCAGGATCGAGAAAACTACAATAGTAAGCAGTTTGAACATAAAAAAAAGTGTATGCTCATTCCAAGTCTAAGAATTCTATGACTTATAGTAAAATATAAAATATAAAATTATACTTCTTCCTATGCCTCAAACGTAATTAAGTAAATGATTTTGCTCTACCATAATATGAAAAAAAATTGCACTTAGAATATCAATTCTTTAATGAAAATATTTCTGCTTATTTTGTACTTTAAATCATTGAAATGATAGCTATGCTTAAGTACCCAAAAGATATTTCAGAAGAGAAATTTATAAATAGCTTTTTTAAAAAAAACTTTTAGAAATATTTATGTAATTTATATTTATCATGTTCATTATTTTCCTTAGTATAAAAACACAAAGTAATTGTTAAACTTAAATGATAAATCATAAGATTTATAATATTTGATTTAAATGGATTATGTAGAATCCCTAAAATGAGATTTTTTTCATTTGCTTTCATAATTTAATCAGCAAACTGCTTCATATATAACTATGAAATAGATATACTAAAATATGCAGAAATGAAGAGACAACAGGTTTTTAGTTTGTAATCTTTGGTATCATAGTGCCTAAAGCACTTGACTACTAACTAGAAGGCTGGTGGTTCAAACCCACCAGCCATTCCTTGGAAGGAAGATGGGGCAATCTACTTGCGTAGTGATACTGCCAAGGAGGGGTCATTATGAGTAGGGTCCAACTCGACGGCGCATAGCAAGAACAACAATTTATCCTTATAAATATATTTTAAATTTAATGTGTGATTATGATTATACACAAAAAGCATATTTTATATGCATTCCATGCTATGGCATGTTAAAGAAAAAAATCCTGTCTCCACATATATTAACTATTGTAGGTGCCACTCCTCAGAAGGAAGGTTGGGCAATCCTACTTCCGTAGTGATACTGCCTCGGAAACCCAAGGAGGGGTCGCTATGAGTTGGGTTTGACTCAACGGCACGTAACAACAACAACAAAGGTGGGTATAGCCTGCTCGGATTATTGTTACAATATTTTAGTTCAGTAAAAAAGTCAAGCTAATTAATATTGATACATTTAGAAATACTGAAGAAATACTGCATCACCTCTTGAAATCATTTATTTTATAATTACAATCAGTTAGTCTCAATATATTCGATCTCATAAATTATGTCTTTAATTTAGCTATTTACCAATGGATTACAATTCTAAAACACGTAGAATTATATAGTTGTAATCAAATACAATCCACACGTTTAGAAATAAACAATACCAAGAAACTGATGTGGGAGATTAAAGAGAATTAACAAGCAAGACCTATTTCCATTGCATTAAAAGAAAAACTAGGAATCTAATCGTCTCTTTCACTGTTGAATGGAAAGCGTGTCACATTTTCTAAAGCTCTTTGCTACATTTGGTACAGTAATCTCCATCAAGGGGCAAATTGGCTTTCCTTTTACAGACCATTACCAGCCACAATTCAGCCAATGAGACCTGAGAGAAAATGCTTCTAGAATAGTTTCTGAATTCTGGCTGGTTTTGTGTCGACATTGTGAAGGATATGAACAAAAAGTTATCAAATACATATTACTTCTTTATCTGAGATTCATCTTTATTTATACCAGTAATAATAAAATCTGATAAATGAAAACATTACTTATGAAAATATATTCATTTGAAAAAAAAATGATGTAATGTACATTTTTTTCACAAAAGAACATTAAAATGGAGATTTGAAATTTATTTTTAACATAATAATTGTTGTTATTGTTGTTGTTGTTTGCCATCAAGTCGGCCCCGACTCATAATTAGGACAACAATTTTCAGAATCAAACTATTACTTTGAAAATGATAATCATTGCCCTTAAATCACAAAACTCATGGTCATTAAGGTGATTCCAACTCAGTGACCCTATAGGCCAGGTTAAAACTGCCCCATAGGGTTTCCAAGGCTGTAAATATTTACAAAAGCACATTGTCATATGTATTGATTAGCTGGTGGCTTCAAACTGCTGACCCTTTGGTTAACAGCTGAACACTTAATCACTGTACCCTTAGAATATAAAAATAAAAGCTTTCAATAAATTTTACTTTCTGAAAGGAATAAGTAATTCAAAGGCAAAATACATAAGAGTGAGGATGCATTCAGAATAAATCAGTAATCTATTTTTGATGTTCAATTATTTATGCTAAGGAAATGAAAGGTTATAGAAATATTTGCCAATGACTACTGAATGTATGTCTCCAATCTTGATCTCTCCTCTGTGTCAAACTCATGTATGAAACTGCCTATTTGCTATTACAACTTAGATGTCCACAGACATTTAATATTTTTCATATTCTTGGCAGTGGATTTAATCTCTTCAAACTTTTCACACTTATATACAGTGTATGCAGAGTAACTCCCTACATGTTCTTGTATCAGCTTGTTAAAGTTGAAAACTCATTAGTAGTCCCTCCTGGTTCTTTTTTTTGTGATATCTAAATTAAAGCCACTATGTAGTTCTTTCAACTACAGCTCCTAAATGTATCCCAAAGTCATTAACCTCTCTGTATTTGCACTGCTGTAAATCTAGATCAAGTCAGGGTCATGCAACTAATTGATGTGAATAATTGTAATTATTTTAAAATTTCATCATTCCAATTTCATATACCCCTCCAAAAATCTATTTTTTGTCCAAATGTTGAAGAGATTTAAGAAGAAAAAAAAAATCAGTCTATGACATTACCCAGATTAAAACCTCCACTGACATCCCATTGCTTTTAGGATACAATTCATAGTCCTAACCATGGCAACTATCAACAACACCTGCTACCAACATTTTTCTCCTAATCTCATTCATTCACTAAAGCACAATTGCATTTGCTTTCTTGGGGATGTGCCCATTCTTGTGACTCTGCTTGAACCTACATAACTGTGATCTCACACGATATTCTCCTGGCCACCCATATCTCAATTTAACTCACTGCTTCATTGAAGACTTTGAGAACCACTCAGTATAAATAATTCTCTTCAGCTTCATCACATGTCAGTCACAATGTTCAATTTCATTTATGACATGTTTCTAATCTGAAATTATCTTCTTTATGTATATAGTTAATTGTAACTCTCTACCATTCAGTGGATTTTCACTCATGATGACCCATGTGTATCAGACTAGAACTGTGCTCCATAGTTTTTTCAGTGGCTAGTGTTTCATTGGTAGATTGTCAGGCCAGACCTTCTTTCTGAGTTACATCTGAATGAACTTTAACCTTCAAACTTTCAGTTAGAAGCTGACCGACCATAATTACCTTTTGCATCAGCCAGAGATTTCATTAATTAATTAGTATCTGTTTATTACTTGTAGAATGCAAGCTTCAAAAGATCCGTGTCCCATGTTCCAAGTGTAGAAATCATGGGCTCAAATACAAAAGAACAAAACGGCAATTTTTGGGATTAATTAATTAATATTTAGTGAGCACTTGGTATTTATCTGCATAGTATTTGATAGCATAAAAGTATGAAGTACACAACTTGGGCCTTATTAACAATACTTTTAAGATCAAGTTGATGAAATACACAAAGGTGAAATAAACCCAAAACAATTGCAAATCATTGTATGATAAAGAATTTAAATACTTTATCAGATTTGGTTGATTACATATATGAAGGTGTGTGATATTAGCTTTAAGTGTTGTTAGGAGAAAGGGTAAGATTTGAATATTCTTAATGAGGAAGTTATGGAATCAATAATACATATAAAATTAAGGGCATTCTAAGGACCAAAAAGAGAAAATTAGGAGACTAATTGAATATTTTTGATAGGGTACAAGTATGAGTGAAAAGTAAGTGTATTTTTGGGTGACAAATAAGTAGTGGTTTTATACATTGTAACATAGAAATTGAGAGGGGATTATCTATGGATAATCCCTAAACCTAATTTAACAGTTGGTATCAACCAACTCTTACCAAGTTTCTGAAAGTAAAAACACTGAAGAGGTTTGAGTTTCACATGCACTCTCCCTTGCCAAGTATTTCTTGAGTGATAACAATCAGTGAAAGATATGTTGTAGAGTAAAAGAAAGCCAATCTTTCTTTTCTTTAGCCAGGTGTTTTATTTATTTATTTGTTTATTTGCAGGCAGGTAGAATACAAGGTCAGTTACTGCCGTGAAATTTTATAGTTTAGATGAAGGAGTTTTAAGGACAAATTTTAAACTTTTGTAAATAGCGTTTGCCCTGACATATCGTAAAAGACCAAAATTAAACAAGGAGGAAGACTATGCAAACATATCTCTAAATATACATACTTTTAATTTTATTTTGACATAATATTAATGAGATAGATTGACAGCAATGGGCTGCAACAATGGGCTCAGGCTTAGGAAGTTTTGTGAGGCTGGCACAGGACCAGGCAGTGTTCTGTTCTGTTGTATAGAGGGTCACTGTAAGTCAGAGCAAGCTCAATGGCATATAACAACAACAACATAAGATTATAGATTATTGCAAGAATAGTATAAAGAATGTTCATTTATATATCACCTGGCTTAAGGAAATGTAAAATTCTGTCATGTTAGCTATATCCTTCTCTTTCTTCTTGTGTATTTCTTTTTGAGAGTCATTAGAAAACATCACCCCACTTACCCTTTAAATACTTCATTAATTGTTTTCTAAAAGTATAATTTCTTACATCGTGACAAAATATTTACCAAAATAATGTCATGTAGTCTATAGCCCTTACTCTTGTTTTTTTTTTTTTTTTTTTTTCAATGTTCTGAATGATCTTATAATGAACAGAAACATTCCTGGTTATTATATGCCTATCAGTCTTCTTTAATTAGGAACAATTTATTAGGTTTTCTTTAACTTTTGTACTACTGGAATTTTTGAAGAGTGCAGAGTAGTAATTTCATAGAATGTTTCTGAATCTGAGGTTGTTGGATGTTTTCTCATGATTAGATTCAAGTTACTCATTTCTACAAGGGAAATCTTGGAAGTAACACTTACCTCTTCTAAGTGGACTATATCAGGAGGCAAATTATGTCAATGCCATTTTGTAATTAATATGGCTTATAGGTAAATATATTAGGATCATATTAATAAACTGTTATTCTTCAAACTATTATCAACTAATTTTGTTATCCTTTGTTGGTTCTTTCCATATAGGCATTTGGTAATTTCATCATACTTTCTAAATTTCCATCCTGGTTTTTTAGTAAAAAAGAGAATCCCCTTCTCCTTTAATTATTTTTTATCAAATATGAAGTTATTGGCAGTTTTTCAGGGAATGTAGTCTCTTAATATCATAATTTGTCTGATGAGTAAGTTTGGTCAGTATAAAAATTCAACAAGTTGTTTTTGTGTCCATTTGATAGTTTCCTGTCATTTCTGAACACTTTCTTACTTTCTGGACCAAAAAGATGTTCCAGATTCATCTTTTATTTACCTTCCTCATCCCTGAGATCAAATGTTTCTTTTGAAGAATCCAAGATTCCTTTTAGTAGAGTGCGGTATTCAGTGCCTGACCATAGTTCTGCTCATTGTAAATGGAGTATCATTGGTTCCAATCACCCTTATAGGTAGAACTAACAGATGGATGTGTATGAACATTGATTTCTCTATACCTATTTTATATAATCAGATGTAGGTTTAAATATATAAATATCAAACCCTACATTTTCAATCCAATACCAAAGGATTCTAGGTTTCTGCTTTTTGTTGCATTGGTACTTTTATTCACCAACAATAAGAAAGTGGCCTCCCATTATCCACAACATATATATTTATTTGCTAAATCTAAGAATACACAAAATAATTTTGTGATGGCTAACCTGTACCTGTTTGTAAAAGAAAAAAAAAAAAAAGTACTACAAACCAGAGTTTAAAATAGTTTATAGTTATTTTTATCTTTATTTTGACCATACACGCACACACACACACACACACACACACACACATCTGTATCCATATCTATTTAAGAAAATATTTAAACCCATCCCCTCCTTTCTTCAATATGGTTAACTTTTTTTTTTTTGAAATGCAGCTTAGATCATTTATATATGTTTATATTTTATTTTGAGGGGCAGACAGGCCAGACACCCAGACATGGGGGGTGAGGGAGGAGCAGGGGCTGAGACAGAGCCAGGTGAACCTAGGCAAGGGCAGGCAGACAGGCCAGGCACCCAAACACAGGAGGCAGGGGAGTATCCAGGCTGAGACAAAGCTGCAGGATCCAGGTAAGGGGAGGGAGACAGGTCATACACCCAAGAGGTAGGAAGAGGGGGAAAAGCCAGCACAGTAGATCCATGGGATCCAAATAAGGGGAGGGGAGAGAGGTTTTTAACAGCTGAGGAAGACAAACTTGTCTGTCAGTTTGTCATACTGTGGTGGCTTGCTTATTGTGTGAGGCTTGAGGCTGTGCCACCAGTGTCTCAAATGCCATCAGGGTTGCACATGGTACACAGGTTTTCAATGCAGCTTACAGACTGAGATAGACAGCAAGAAGGAAGAGGCCATCCACTTCTCAAGGGGTTGGCCAGGGAAAACCTTATGAATAGCAAAGAAACACTATCCATTATAATACTAAGCAACTATATGAATAGCCTGGAAACACTGTCTGATACAGTGTAGGAGGATGAATCACTTAAGTAGAAAGGCTCTCAAAATATGACTGGGGAACAGTGGCATCATCAGAGTAGAACCAACCTTACTAATATGAATAAAGTAACGCTTTTGAGACCTCCATTTGCTGAAGTGACATGACTCAAATCGAGGAGAAACAGCTGCAAATATCGATTAATAATCAGAACATGGAATTATGAAGTATGAATTTGGAAAGTTCAGGAAAATTGGAAGTTCTCAAAATGAAATGAAACACATAAAGATTGATATCCTAGGCATTAGTGAGCTGAAATGGACCAGTTTTGGCCATTTTGAATCAGACAACCATATGATCTACTATTCTGGGAATAACAGTTTGAAGAGGAACGGCATGGCATTGATCATCACAAAGGATGGTTCAAAATGTATCCTGAAGTGCAATTCTGTCAGTGATATGAAAATATCCATACACCTATAAGGTGGACCAGTTAATAAAATGATTTTCACACCAACCACCAAAGCCAAAGGTGAAGAAATGGCAGATTTTTATCAACTTCTGCCATCTGAAATTGACTGAACATGCAATCAAGTTGATTTAATTATCACTGATGACTGGAATGCAAAAGTTGGAAACAAAGAAGAATTACTTGTAGTTGGAAAATTTGGCCTTGGTGACAGAAATAACACTGGAGACTACATGATAGAATTTTGGAAGACCAATGACTTATTTATTGCAGATACTTTTTTTCAACAACAGAAATGGCAGCTATACACATGGACTTCACCAGATGGAGTACACAGGAATCAGATTGACTGCATCTGTGGCAAGAGGTGATGGAAAAGCTCTATAATCTTTAGCCAAAACAAGGCCAAGAAGTAATTGTGGAACAGGCCATAAACTGCTCATATGCAAATTCAATTTGAAGTTGAAGACAATCAAAACAAGTCCATAAGAGCCACAATATGACTTTGAATATATTCCTTCTGAACTTAGAGACCATGTAAAAAATAGATTTGATGCATAGTACACCAATGACTGAAAACCCGAAGAATTATGGAATGACAGCAAGAACATCATCCATGAAGAAAGCAAGAGGTCATTAAAAAGATGAGAAAGGAAGAAAAAAACAAACTGGATGTCAGAAGAGACTCTGAAAATTGCCTTTGAGTGCAGAGCAGCTAAAGAAAATGGAAGAAATGACAAGATAAAAGAGCAGTACAGATTTCCAAGAGCAGTTCAAGCAGACAAAGCCAATTACCATAATGAAATGTGCAAAGACATGGAATTAGAAAACCTAAAGGGAAGAACATGCTCAGCATTTCTAAGACAGAAAGAAATGAGGAAAGAATTTAAGCCTCATGTTCCAATATCAAAAGATTCTATCAGCAAAATATTGAATGATGCAGGAAGCATCAAAAGAAGATGAAAGGAACACACAGATTCATTGTACCAAAAAGACCTGGTCAATCTTCATCCATTTCAGGAAGTGGCATATGATCAAGAACCAATTGTACTGAAGGAAGAAGTTGAAGCTGCACTGAAGGAATTGGTGAAGAACAAGGCACCAGGAATTGACAGACTATGCTTTGAGATGTTTCAACAAATTGATGTCCCACTGAAGGCACTCACTTGGTTATGCTAAGAGATGTAGAAGACAGCTATCTGGCCAATTAACTGAAAGAGATCCATATTTGCACCCATTTCAAAGAAAGGTTATCCCACAGAATGTGGAAATTATAGAAAAATATTATTAATACCACACACAAGTAAAATCTTTTTTTAATGCATTTTATTGAAATATAATCTATGTACAGAGAAATACACAAAACTAAAGTGATGTGGGTAAATATATATATATATATATGGCAATGTTCCCTTCCCTCCTCTTTTACCCCTGGCAACTAACAAAGAAAGTTTCCTTCCATATATAAATCTTTCCTTGACCCTCCACAACAACGAGCTACTACTATATTTGTCCTTCTGTGATTGACTTATTCCACTCAGCATAATGTCCTTATGCAGTGTTTTGCAGACTCTACATTATTCTTTATTTCTGCATAGCATTCCATTATGTGTTTGTACCATAGTTTGGTTATGCACTCTTCTGCTGATGGACACATAGGTTGTTTCCATCTTTTTGCTATTGTAAATAGTGCTGCGATGAACATGGGTATGTTCTGGATCTCACCTCTCTAGGATATATACCTAATAATGGGATTGCTGGGTCAAATGGTATCTCCAATTCCAGCTTTCAAAGGAATAACCATATTGCTTTCCACACTGGTTGTATCACTACACAGTCCCACCAGCAGTGTATGACAGTCCCAATCTCTCCACATCCCCACCAGCATTTGTTATTTTCTGTCTTGTTGAACTTTGCCATCAGTGCTGGGTTGAGATGCTATCTCATTGTTGTTTTGATTTGCATCTCTCTGATGACCAATGATTGCAAGCATCTCTTCATGTATTAGCTGACCACCTGAATATCCTCCTTGGTGAAATGTGTATTCATGTCCTCTGCCCATTTTTCAATTGGATTGTTAATTCCTTTGGTGTTGAGGCATTGGAGTTTCCTATAAATCTTAGAGATAAGTCCCTTGCCAGATATGTAATTATCAGCAAATATGAATTTGTCGCTGCCATTTTTGTTATGCTTTTCTGTGATGTTGATTTCTTTGTTCCATATGATTTTCTATACTGAGCCCATTTTGTTTATGAATTGTGTTATCACTTTCTTTGTTGCTATTGTTTTAGTATTTGCTAAATATTTGTGCTAGTCCTCTTTTTTATTTTGATTTGAAGGTTTATCATTTTTCTTTAAGGTTACCCTGTGATATACAGTGTTCTTCCCAAGCTTAGAACAGTCATTCTATCTTGTAGTTGTCTTGACCTCCCTACCATCTAGAAGTTCTGTAATTACACAGTTTTTTTTTTTT
>NW_006922173.1:633012-640459 GCF_000298275.1 Orycteropus afer afer
TTTCCAAAGAAGTATTCAGGTATTTGTCTTCAATCTCAATTCTGTCTTCCATTGCATCAATTCTATTTCTTTGCCCTTTCAATGTGTTATCTATTTCTGACAATTTGGTATCAATCTTCTGGATTTCTATCTGTAGATTTTGAATCATTTTTAATTTTTCATTTATTTTATAATTTTGTTCTTGTATTTTCTTCTGAAATTCTTCTAGGGTTTTGTCTGTTTTTCTTGATCTATCTCTCAATCCTTTGATGATACCAAAATATAATAATCCAAATGAGAATGCTATCATTTTAAAATCCAAAATGGTCGTCACTTGTATAGATTCAAAATTGTTGCACACTCAGTCACTTTACATATCCACAATGACTGCCATGTGTAAACAATCAAAATGGCTGTGCCCTCTGGACAATGGAATGTCAACAGCTCAGGTTGTCTCCCACCTTGTTATTTCCCTTCCTAGACATAGGTCAAAATTGCAGTCGTCCTTGCAGCCCTTGGTGACCAGGGTTGATCTTTAGGTCAATTCTCATGTCCCTACACCACTTGGAAATATTCAGGCTGTAGATTCTGTCATAGTAGCTAACAGTCCACAGTTCTGATTTTCTCTGTACTCACTGTTTTCATTCATATTTTTCCACTTGTTGGTGACTAATTCACTTCTGTAGAGTTCCTTTCAAAGCTCAGGTCTCCAAGATTATCTTGTGTATCTCTGTCAATTGTTTTTTTCTTTTCTTTGTTGAAGACGGTCTCTGTTGCTTATCTGCCTATTCCTCCATCTTACCAAAGTGTCCCAAGTAAAAGCACGCTGAAGATAATTCAAAAATGATTACAGCAAAATATTGACAGAGAACTTTCAGAAATGCAAGCTAGATTCAGAAGAGGATGTGGAACAAAGGAAATCATTACTGATGTCAGATGGATCTTGGCTCAAAGCAAAGAATACCAGAAAGATGTTTACTTATGTTTTATTGTCTACGCTAAAGCGTTTGTTTATGTGGATGGTAACAAATTGTGTATAACATTGAGAAGAACGGACATTCCAGAACACTTAATTGTACTCATGCGGAACCTGTACATAGACCAAGAGGCTGTCGTTCAAACTGAACAAGGGGACACTACATGGTTTAAAATCAAGAAGGGAGTGCATCAGGTACTCCTTTACCATACTTAACCAATCTATATGCTGAGCAAATAATCCAAGAAGATGCACTGTATGAAGAAGAATGTGGCATCAGGATTAGAGGAAGAATCATTAACAACCTGTGACACATTGATGACACAACTTTGCTTGCTGAAAGTAAGTATGAATGACTTAAAGCACTTACTGATGAAAATTAAAGATTACAGTCTGCATCTCAATATGAAGAAAAAAAAAATCTTCACACTGGACCTATAAGCAGCATCATGATAAATGGAAAAAGATCAAAGTTGTCAAAGACTTCACATTGCTTGGTTCTACAATCAATGACAATGCAAGCAGCAGTCAGGACATCAGACAACATATAGCACTGGGCAAATTGTCTGCAAAGGACTTCTTTCAAGTGCTCAGGAGCAAAGATATCTCCTTGAGAACTAAGGTGTGCCTGACACAAAAAAAAACAAAACAAAACTCACTGCCATCAAGCCAGATCTGACACATAGTGACCCCACGACTTGGGTTTTTGAGGCAGTATCACTACAGAAGTAGATTGCCTAACCTTTCTTCTTAGAAGTGGCTGGTGGGTTTGAACCACCAGTTGTCTGGTTAGCAGTCAAATGTCTTAGGCACTATGCCACCAGAGCTTCAATGCCATGGTATTTTCAGTCACCTCGTATGCATGTGAGAGCTGGACAATGAATAAGGATAACTGAAGAAGAGTGGATGTTTTTGAGTTGTGGTTCTGACGAAGAATATTGGGAGTGTCGTGGACTGCTAAAAGATCTAACAAATCTGTCCTGATGGAAGTGCAGCCGGAATGCTCCTTGGAGGCGAAAATAGTCAGACTTCATCTTACCCACTTTGATCATGCTATCAGAAGGGACCATTCCCTGGAGAAGGATATCATGGTTGGTAAGGTGGGTGGTCAGTGAAGGAGCAGAAAGTCCTCAATGAGATGGATTAACACAGTGGCTACTGCGATGGGCTCAACTATAGCAGGGATCATGCAGTCTGTGCGGGCCTGGACAGTGTTTCATTCTGCTGTGCATAGAGTCACTCTGAGTTGGAAACGACTCCTCTGCACCTAACAACAAAAATAAGATATTTTGTTTTGAATCTTTACTTTTAGTGTTGATTTATTTTATTTCATTTCTCAAGCATGAAAATATTGATATCATTGAAAAGTAAGATGTATATCACATGTGTACATAGAGAAGAAACAAAATGCTACTTTTATGTTTTCTAGTTTCATATTAAATTAATATTATTTAATGTTATCTAAATATTACACATAACTAATTCACATTTATTTAGTAGGTAAACAAATATAGATTTTTTTCTAACTAAAAGTAGTGAAATTTCTGCTTCTACAGCATGTATAATGGTAGGATATCATGAGTTGAAATAATTGGTTAATCCTTTATCAAAATAAAATATAGAAAATTCTAAACAAATATTCATTGGATAAATGAATATGCCTTAACCACCTGTCAATTTACTCACAAGTATGATTTTCAGTTTTAATTTAAAGTACCATCAGTTTGAAAATGATCCAATGGCAATAATTATTATAATTATCATTTTTTCTTTCTTCTCTGTGTTCTGAGTAATTTTCTCAAGTTCATTAATTATCTCTTCAACTATGCATAATGTTCTATTTGATGCATCAGTTAAATTATTGATTTTGAAGCCTGTATTTTATAAGATTTTATTTATTTATTATCAAATCAATATCTTGGTTTCTAATAGACATTTCATTCCTTAGTGGTTTTGCTATCTTCTCTTAACTTTTAGATTAATTTATCATATTCATACTGTGGTTTCAGAAATTTCTTTATAATATTTGTCCATACATTTATAACTTTTTAAAACAAAAAGGTGTTCAAGGTGAATTTTGATTTTTCACTGACATTTTATAGAACATTTACACATAAATCATTTATATTTATTTACCAAGTCTTAGTAGAGAAATGTGCCTGTAGACTGTTTATGGACTTACTTCCAGGTGCTCCTTTAGAACTTGGTATGCTTTTTTTTTTCATATTGCTACTTAGACTTATAGGAGCTCTGGTAGCATAGTGCCAAAGGCACTTGACTGCTAACCAGAAGGCTGGAGGTTCAAACCCACCAGCCACTCCTCGGAAGGAAGATGAAACAATCTACTTCCTTAGTGATACTGCCTTGGAAACCCAAGGAGGGATCGCTATGAGTCAAGTCCAACTCGATGGCAAAACAACAACAACAACAACAACAACTTAGACTTATGGATTTCTGGATTATCTACATAGTGTAATTTTTTAATATAATGACAAATATAACAACCAATTTGCTGTTTCAATAATTTTTTATTTTATTTTTCCTCTATTTAGAAACTTAGCTTGAAGGAAGAAAGATGTTTTTTTACTTATCTAAGCTAGATGGGTTTATCTCTATTTCATAAGAGTAAAACGATTAAACAAGATACTCAGGTCTATGTCATTCTTTCACTTTGCTAATGGCTTATCTTCCTGTCTTTAGGAAGCAAACTAATGTGAGTCCATGAGCAATTTTTTTTTTCCATTCTACTAATCCAAACTGTATTTATTTTTATTCCCATGGCAAGACTAAGATCACATTGGTTAAATTATATATTCAAAGTCTTAAATTAGGTGATGAACAGTAAATTAAACCTCAGACTTCTTTGACATCAATATATAAAGATATATATCATTACAACACATTGCCTTTCACAAAAAGAATGTTGTTACCTGGGGAAAAAAAATCTATCTCATGGCCAATTTGGTTATCCAACCATAAAGCTAATGGATATTATGTTTTTGACCTTTTTTTTTTTTTCCAAGGTAATTTTTATAGCAAAGTAAATAGAATATAAATCCAATGGTATATGCTTTCAAATGTTTTTATTTGGTGGTATTTCAACCCATTGATCTGTTATTTGCTGTACATAATCATGTCACTGAATTCACTTTATAGGTGAAAAGTCAAATTTTCTCTATAATTCCAAAATTATTACTTTTATTTAATACACATAAGTGATTTTCTCAAGCATTCTGCCATTGTTGCATATACACATTCAGACATTCTCTAAAATATTTGTCTTTTCCATTAGTATTTTATATATAGGGTTGTTAATTTAAATTAAGAAAAGTTAAATACATCTAAAGATCACTGCAGGTATAGAGAACATGATGTATATGGAAAGGTTAACTTCAAAACACCCTTTAAATACAGAATAAAATTAGAACCGCTAAACAGTTGCATAGATTGTAAGGTCACACTACATAGAATTTCATGGAGCATATGATGAAATTGCACGTGGATTAACAAAAGTTACAAATCTAAGAAATTATTTAGTGAGTACAATTAAAAAATATATTAATAGATTCCTTAGTGTCTGTGTGTTACAGAGAGGCTAGCAGTGTAGGAATGTAGTTGGAGGTGATTATTCCAGGGGCTCTGGTTGACACAAACTTTAACCAGCCACCCCAGGCTGTGCTATCCTTACAACTACTTATCTCAGCTGGAAACCAAAGTATTAAGTTTAAAAAACCAGGGATGATTTAATGCCATACACACTCAAATACACATATATAATTTACTAAAGAGGCTAGTAGCTAAGAAGTGGGAAAAACATTGACTATTCATTAAAAGATTTTGTGGGAAACATTGTTATCTACTTATCCATTAAACAATCTCCTTCTTTCCACAATCAATAAATTATCCAAAAACCAAACCCACTGTGACTAGTCGATTCCAATTCATAAGACCCTATAGGGCACAGGGTTTTCAAGACTGTAAATGTTTATAGAAGCAGAATGTCACATATATTGGAAAATCACTTAGTGATTTGAATGGTCTACCTTTTGGTTGCCAATAAAGTGTTTAACCACTTTGCCACTGAGACACTTCCCAATTAATAAGAGATTTATTTATTCTCATGCCTTCTTGATGGGAGCTCTGGTAGCATAGTGCTAAAACACCTGACTGCTAACCAGAAGGCTGGTGGTTCAAACCCACCAGCCACTCCTCGGAAGAAAGATGGGGCAATCTACTTCTGTAGTGATACTGACTCAGAAACCCAAGGAGGGGTCGCTATGAGTCGGGTCCGACTTGACAGCACATAACAACAACAACAACAACAACAACAACATGCCTTCTTGATGCATATGCTTAACGAAAACCAAGCTTGAATATCCTAGTCCTCTTTAGCTAAGATAGTTTCAGGGTTAGGAAATTTAGGCTAAGGAAGTTAGAAACAATCTTTTAACAGTGAGTTCCCAGATTTGAGATTGAAAGACAACACACAGAGAATAGCAAATTTAACAATTGTGTGTGTGTGAGTCTCACCTCCTCTAATTTCACAAGGAAGGGAGGAGGAACAAGATAAACATCAACAGCCGCAGGCTGACTCCTGTTAGATGGAGGTCAAACATATCCTCATCCATCACCATTATACCAATTGTGATACCAATCATCCCTCCAACATTTTACTTCTCTGTTGGGTTCTATAATTTGTTGCAATGACTACACAGAATTAACAGATAATACTCATGATTTTGGGGTTTATTAGAAAAGTAATTATAATTCAAAACCAAACAAAGAAAGAAAGCAACAACAACAACTACAACAAAAAAAAACTCAATGCCATCAAGTCAGATCCAACTCATAGTAACCCTTCCTTTCCAAGGCTGTATCACTATGGAAGCAGATTGACCAGTCTTCCTTCTGAGGAGTGGCTGGTGGGTTTGAACTGCCCACCTTCTGGGTTGCAGTCAAATGCCTTAGGCACTACCTCACCAGAGCTCCTAATTATAATTGTGTAATTACAATTCTAACATTGATGTCACTTTGCTATACTGTGGTGCCTGTATGTTGCTGTGAAGCTGGAGGTTTTGCCACTAGCATTTTTAATATAAGCATGGTCACCCATGGTGGACAGGTTTCAGTGAATCTTCCAAACTAAGACACCCTGGGAAGAAGGATGAGGCCATCCATTTCTGAAAAAAGTGGCCAATGAAAACCTTATGAATATCAGTTAAACACTGTCTGATATATTTCTGGAAAACTTTATGAATAGCAGTAAACATTGTCTGACATAGTGCCGGAAGATGAGCTCCTCAGATTAGAAGGTGCTCAAAATATAACCAGAGAAGAGTTGTCTCCTCAAAGTAGAATCGATCTTAATGACATAAGTGAAGTAATGTCTGATGTGGTACACATTTGCTGATGTGGTACAACCCAAAATGGGAAGCAACAGCTGCAAACCTTCATTCATAATTAGAACATGCAAGTGTGAATCTAATAAAATTGGAAGTTGTCAAAAATGAAATGGAACACATAAAGATCAATATTTTAGGCATTAGTGAGCTAAAATGGACTGGTATGGGCCATTTTGCATCAGACAAGTATATGCTCTATTAGCAGAGAATAATTAATTGAAAGGAATCAAATTCGTTGTCACAAAGAATGTTTCAAGATCTGTCCTGAAATACAATGCTAGCAATGATAGGATAATATCAGTAAGTTTATATGAAAGAAGAGTTAATACTACAGTTTTGGTTACCTCTACTGCCACTCTAACAGAAAATGCCACATATAATTGGCTTTAAGAAACAGGGATTTATTCTCCTACAGTTAGGAGGCTACAAGTCTGAGTTCAAGTTTCCAAATATAGGAACTATGTGAAGGACCCTCAACCTTGGGCTTTAGCTCTACCTCTTGCTCCCAGAACACTGAAGCTAGAGGCTTCTTTGAACTCAGTCAGCAGTTGGCTGCTGAGCTTGACAAACCCAAGGTCATCAAATAAAATGGCACTGTCCCAAGATTACCAAGAACCCAGCAGGCCCCTAGTTCAAGTCCAGAGATAGTCTAAAAATTGTCAGAAAACATGGCAGACTGCTGAATGAAGTCTCAACTACATACAGGGTCAAAACTTGCCAAAATGCTCAGAGATTTCCTCGATGCTTCTCCTTATGCACAGGAAGCAGACCATATTGTTAAGGCAGTTGGTCAGCTGCTCTAGTAGATTCCATCATGGAGTTGATACCAGTCTCATCATGGATAATAACTACATCCAGCCACCCAGCCACTCAAAAACCAGGCATAACCAAGATGATATCAAGCTTAACTACCACAAATGTTGTTGTTGTTGTTAAGTGCCATCAACTTGTTTGCAACTCATAGAGACCCCACGCACAGCAGAACGAAACACTGCCCGATCATGCGCCAGCCCCACAATCCCTGCTATACTTGAGCCCATCATCGCAGCTACCGTGTCAATCCATCTCATTGAAGGCCTCCCCCTCTTTC